>NW_022196914.1:4069622-4075989 GCF_008632895.1 Mastomys coucha
CTCTCTCTCCCTCCCTCCCTCCCCCTTTCTCTCTCTCCCTTTCTCCCTTTCTCTCTCTCTCCCTCCTTCCTTTTCTCTCTCCCTCCCTCCCTTTCTCTCTCTCTCACTCTCTCCCTCTCTCTCTCTCCCTCCCTCCCCCCCTCTCTCTCATACACACACACACACACTAAAGCCTAGTTTATGTAATGAACTACTGACCAAGCCATGAGAAAATTTCTCCAAGAAATCACACAGTGCCTAGGTCCATGCTGAAGTGGCATGCTGTGTAGTGGCAGAGACGGTGCGTGCCTTTCCTATGCCTCATGCTTCCTGTATCCCAGTGGAGTGTTCAGAATGGCCACTTGGCCCTTACAGCTTCTTAAAGGGGAGCTTTTTCCTGGAACCCACTTTACTTCTATTCTGATGTCAGTTCCCACTCATTTCTTGGCCAATATGCTTTGTAGCCTGTGTCCTGAAAAATATAAATGTACAAGCCCAGGTAATCCTTGAAGACAGGCCAGTGAAGAAAGTCACCTCACTTAACCTGACAGTCTGCTCAGAATGACCTTGCTACCTGGAGTTAGACATAAAGCCCCTAACCAAGATGGATCCCTTATTGCTTGCACGTTTCCCACTGTAGAATTCACTAATGAAAAGCCCATTCAATCTTCCAGCTTCCCATGAAGAGATAAATAAAGTGGACTCTGAGTGTTTTCAGGATTGTCATTATATTTATCATCCTGGTTAGAGAGGGGTCAGAAAGCCACGACCACATCTTCCCCTGCCCGGCTATTATTATTACCCAAACACAGCAACAGACATTCAAAAGGATTTCTCAATACCATTCAAAGAGCCAAGATAAAAAGGATTGTGGTCCTTGGCTTCTCATTCCCAGCATTATTTCTTAGGAAGTCAGGTTTGCTGGTTTTCTCCTTGTGTCTCTTTTGAAGGTCTACCATCTTCCTACACACAGAGAATGGAACATTTTAAGTCATTCCAACCATGTCATGCCATACAAAGTCTAAAATAAATGGCCCCTGATTTCCAACACTGAGGACATGTGGCTGTGGGTCAAGTTGCCCTGCAGTATGTCACGGCTGTGTAATGCATATTTGGGCCATTTTATGTAACTACTCATCCCACTATTCCAGCCCCATCTGGGACCAATTCAGCCCATTATAGTGTCACTCTTCTTTTGGGATGCTTGTCCAGGGCTATGAGTTAAGTTCAACATTCAGAAGACCCCACTTCTCCAGACATGCTAAGTTCAAAGATCTGGTACAAAATCAAGAACAAGATAGAACCTATTCAAGCCAATTGAACCTATCCAGGAATGATGACAAGACATTTTTGTTTTTTCCCGTTCCATAAAAGAGCTGAAGTCGTGATTTGTCATGTAATCACCTGGACCTAAATTCAAGACAAGTCCATGTTTGCCAATGGAATCTGAGTCATAGTGAATATTTCCTGTCTTAGTGACCAAAAGGCCATGTTAAAACTAGCCCCAACTTTTTCAAGAAGGCTTGCTCCACTTCCCACATAAAGAATAATGTAGGAATTCTGACCAATGATGTAAAGCCATTTTCCCCATTAGTCAGGAAACAGCCCTGCCAACTGGGAGTCCTCACATGTCTCCCAACAGGTTGTCATTGGAAGGGAGATGTCAAACGCCAGGACAAATGGAAATGTATTCTGCAGGCCAAATTGTACCCGTCCCTTGCATGGAGACAGTACCCAAACAGACTGAAGCAGCATTAGATCACATCTGAAAGAAGTATATTCCAGCTGTTACCTGTAGCCCTGCTTGGAAGAATAGTCACAGCAAACAAGCTCTCCCCACCATGAATCTGATTCTGCCTGCCTTTACTTCCTGAGGGATGGCTGAGTTCCTCTTCATTACCAGTGGGACTGTGGACTCCTGGATACCATTGCTCAAGCGAATTGATAGAAGCTCACTGCTATTTCCTTACCATTGTCAGGAAGACAGAGACTAACATGTGGGTTCCCCCCACCAAAAGCAGATTGGGGTCATGGGGCTGGAGATGATGCTTCTTCCTTCCAGAGTTCAGAGTGACTACTTGGGGTGTTGAGCAGGGACGCTAGAAATGTAGGTGCAGCCCTGGGGTTTCTGAACTGGTCTTTTGCAGCTAGCTTCTCTTTCTTTCTGCTGTCTCCCAGGTTACACGTTCTGTCTATTGTCCTAAAATGTCTCATTTGCTTTTATTTTCTCCCTTAAAGCTGATCTCTTTTTCAAATACTTGAGAGGCTTCCTATTATCTGCTGATAAAATATCTTTCACCCTCCACTCCTGGTCCTGAGCCATAACCCTCTAAGCTGCATTCTTTAATTTTATTATTTTCAAAAACCACTTCATTCTTCATTTGATTGCAATGCCATTGTCCCCTCCCACTCCTACTTCCTAAGTATGACGTTCTAGATGAAAGGGAGTCCTGTGCTGTCCGGCTCATCTCATCCATCTGTATCCAATCAACTGAGGGAGTCCTTATTTTCCCTCTAAGTTGCTATCTTGGGTTAAAGGTCTTGGGCTGCAGTAAGAATTGGGGGATTCAGGTGTCTTCAACCAGAAGTTTTAATTTAGAGTAAACATCATAGAAACTCAGGGCTCCAGTAAGACCCCAGACAGCTGCTCTTGACACCTTCATCAGTAGCACAGGGACAGGATCTAAAACTCTTGAGTTTCCAGCTAGCTTTCCCAAGCACTGTTGGTAGCTAACGACTCTTGGAGAATGGCTGGCTTATGCCAGTGGAAATGTATTGCCTCACTCAAGAAATTGATCGTGATGATTCTCAAACTTGTAACAGAGGGAACTGGGAAAATATGTTTTAATCCCTAATGGTCACACTTTCCCACTTGTCATTTAAGCTAAATTCTTGGAGGCAATCACGGCAAGGACCTCGAACATTTAGAAGCATATCCTTGGTCTATTGGTCCAATGGTAGGGAGATTGCACTTTCTTGGTTATGCAATCACTTAAACTTCATGGTGGTCCATACTTCTGTGTTCTGCCTCTGGTGTCTATCCTTCATAATTTTTCCCACCTTCGTCATTACACATTGCTTACACCTGTTCTGACTTCACCTTTCCAAACCTGGTTCAAAGCTTGGAAAAAAACCAGGGACCACACTCTTCTTTTGTCTTGACCTGACCTGAGTTACATGACTAGCCCTAATCTAGTCACTCAGAAGGGAATGACATACTTTTATTGGGCTACTAATTCTTAGTCCTGGGGAACCTTGAAAACTGCCATCCACTGGGACACAAATTCAATCAAATTAGAGTGCAAGGGGTGGAATCCAGATGTGGAGATTTTGAAACTGTTCCTCAGGAGATTCTAAAGCACAGGCTGTTTAAAGTCACTGTTTTTGACCAATCGAAATCCACTCATTATGTCTGTGACAATGCCCACCCAGCCTTTGGGAAAATTCAGTTGTCTCATACTTAAACATATCAAAGTTCTCATCAAAGGAGAGAAGCATTAGTCCTCGACAGACAGCACACGAGACATCCAGATACTGATACACACAGCTAACTGCTTGGAGCTCACAGCCACATTAAGAACAGCATTCTGTCCCATGTTGTTACATCCCTGACAAGTATTTCTTTCTGTACCTTGCACAAAGTAGGTATTCAGTGCAGGTTTACTTATTAATTGCTTTGCTGATCTGCTGGGAGATTCACTGGATGGATGAAGTTACTTTGCTAGGACATAGATTCCACTGAGACCTGCCAGAGGACAGCTTTGTCTGCCTTTGAAGTAGAGAGACATTGAAAGGTCTCACTTTGCTCCTTGACTGGTATATATGCTTCTTGACCTTGCCATGGTTTTATGTAACAGAGAAATTCCACACTCCTGGCATGAGCACATGGCCTGACCCAGACTATGCCAGAACAACAGATTGTATGTGCCTGTTTTTGTTCTTAGTGCAGTAAGGGCCAAAGTGTGTCTCTCAAAGCAACACAGGGAAATCATCATCACTAGGGGTCTTTTATGGGATGCTGATTTGAGACATTTTGCTACCCTCTGCAATGAACTTGACATTTCTATATTGCTTTTCCTGGTTAAGTAGTAGACGATTGACAGGCTAAAGGAACAGGCTACCATCTTTAGTTTAAAAGAGTTCCCTGGGAGAGGTTGTGACTGACTGGTTGTGACTTTAAAGGTATAGACTTTTTTTTTTTTTTCAGCAAAATCCTGAACTGGGCAGAGTTCAGCTTCTCCTCCATAACTCCTACAGCAGGAAGTGCAGGGGTGGGGTAAGAGGGACTGCCCCATGGTGGATTCCTTGGTATGTTTACCTGTAGGCTGTTTCACACTGCAGAACAAAGAAGAGGTTCTCCAAGCTAGGTGAGA
This sequence comes from Mastomys coucha, assembly GCF_008632895.1. NCBI lineage: Eukaryota > Metazoa > Chordata > Mammalia > Rodentia > Muridae > Mastomys > Mastomys coucha. Next base: position 4,073,975 of record NW_022196914.1, read on the forward strand.
TAGTCATTTGGAACTTTTTACTTCAAGATGGGAGAGATGGTGCTTGGGAATTAATCATCCCTTTCCATGTAATAAAAGGGCTTTATATTCTGTTACACAAAGCCCTCTTCTAAAGGAATGTGGTTGCTTCTTATTTCTTTCCTTTCCAGGCTCATAACCAGGCTGGCCACCCCCTATTAATTACCTGTTTTTTAGTAACCGGAGACACTTACTGGTGGAGGGCCTGTATACCTTTACTTGTAAGACTGTCTCAGCTCCAGCAAGTGATGGTATCACATTCACTGATGTGACAGGCCCTGAAAGCCAAGGCTCTCTCCTGTCTTTTCCTCTCAATAGAAAAAGCCTTGCCTCATTGCTACCTCATAGATGATTTTTCAAACCTGTAATTTGGGGGATAACTTTCGAAGGATTTGGGGAGAAAGTGTGAAAGAGTGTGGTCTGGCTGAAATCAGTACATAGTAAAACTCTTCAAGGAGGCAAGTGAACGAACGTCAGTTGATAGACTTTGGGGGGCCTAAGCTGGCAGTCAACCGCATAGTGTTGATTTTGCCTGTGTTTCAACAACATTATTTGAGAGTTGTGCAAAGCCAACAGAGTAGCTTTATGAGGCCAGAGAAGGAGCTAGCATTTGCTCTGCCGATTGCCCGTTTCTATAAATCCTGCAAAGACCCTTGCCACACTGTTTATAGACAGAGAGCATCCAACCACCAGGGTGAGGATCAGATTCCCTTCCCACAACTTCATTAAGTTATAGAAAAAGCTCAGATCCAACTGTTACTGTTTTCCCATGAAGATTCATTGTAAAACATAAAACACCACTGCAAGGGGTTGAAGATGGAAACACGGGTGGGGAACTATGTTCCTGAGCCCCAACCTCAGTGCTGGACGTTGATTGAGTTGACAGTCGCTGGTCAAGGCTTCCAAAGCTCCTATCATTTCTTCCCTAAGAATTCTGTCCAAATATAAAATGATATAGAATTTACCTAAAACATTAAAAACAAAAACAAACAAAAAACAAAAAACCTGCAACAAACTTCACTTTCCCCTCCCCAGTAAACTCACAATTGCTCAGGGTTCAGGGAGGGGGCAGTCTCCATGGTTGATTTGGTCCATAGCCACATCTCCTTCATAGATAAATGGCCCAAAAGGAAAAGTGAGCCTATTAGTTACTTGCTTACATCTCCAAAGGCAAGAAGGAAAAGTAGCAAAGTTCCCCCTTTCTCCAGCCAAACAGCCACCCTACCTGGCTGGCTGAGTCATTCCTCAAATACTGAAGGAGAGAAAGCATCCAAAACAGTACCTGAAAGATTAGAGGAACTCAGGGATTTGCAAGGTTTTCTATACTGGTCTTTTTCTAAGGTTTTAGAGCAGAATAACACCCACCTCCCATCCCTGCCTAGGTATTTTCCCCTCATGGGGAGGTCTAGGAAAGGTGTTTGAAGTTTGAATGTAAAGAGTGACACACCAGTAGCTTTCTGGGGTTCTGAAGGAGTGCCAAGGAGCCTAGACAGGAGCAGGCTGGTAGGGGAGGCTCAGGGAAACAAGGAAAAGGTTAAGGTGAGCTCTAACCTGAGCTACAGGGGATACATGGATTACTTGTTCAAGTTTTATTCTCATCTCTCAGTCTGGAAAATGGATGACACCACAGATGTTTCCAGCACAGATGACTAGCTGGAAATGGCCAACAGGAAACGATGACTACTCGTGAGCCTGGATCCTCAAACTGGCAGACTCACCCAAACCTCTCCATTTGCAAAGGGCTTCCCAGGCTTAACATCCTAAACTCTGAACATTCCAATGAGTTGTGTTGTTGTTCTTGTTGTTGTTCCTTGCTTGTTTGTTTGTTTTGTTTCCCATGCTTTGTTAGTTTCCTCATTCTGAAGGGACTATGAATGTACCCAACTAGGAAGCAACTGGAAGAAATGTTTTACTTGTTAGAAACTTAGCTTTCAGCTGGACAGTGGTGGCACACGCCTTTAATCCCAGCACTTGGGAGGCAGAGGCAGGCAGATTTC
>NW_022196914.1:4076098-4078621 GCF_008632895.1 Mastomys coucha
AAAAAAAAAAAAAAAAAAAAAAAAAAAAAAAAAGAAAGAAAGAAAGAAAAAAAAGAAACTTAGCTTTCTCCCTACATAGCTTCTTTCTTTCTCCCTGGTTGTATCTTCATTTTACATGTCTGTTGCCTATGAATTTGTTGGCAAAGATAAAAAGACTCAGTGTGTTAATTTGAAAAGTCTTTACTAAAATTATATAAGAGAACTTTCATACAATGTTACTTGTCTGTTGCTGTAGGCTTGGATTTTTGAAGACCTATTTTAATAAAGGGTTCTTAAATGCTTCACCTTCCCTTTTAGCCCATGGACTAAAGGTAGGGGAGAAAGATGGTTAATAGGACAAGGGGGATGTGGACTTGATTAGAAGTAGTTCTTTGGGGGCGATTCCAATGGTAGTTGTCAGGATATCAGCAATCAAGTCCAAAACATCAAACACAAATTAGTAGCAACAGTCCACTTTAATCGGCAAACATAGAACATGAATCAGTAGCAGCGGCTAGATCCAGAAGAAACCACGAGGCTCCGACGAACTGGTACAAGTCTGCAGAAGTGGAAAGAGGCAGAAATGATACTATCAGAAGTTCTTTAGCCTGTTTCTGTCTACAAAGTCATGACAAGCAAAGGTCAGTGAAGACTAGCAGATCAGATCAATGAAGACTAGCAAAGAGTGCAATGCATATCAATGCAAGAGCATCGTTCACAGTTTGTTGGGTTCTACTTATACTCTTTCTAAACATCATGCATCCTCTCAAGTGTCTGCTTCAGCAAAATATCCTCATATATGACAGCTTCCAGAAAAACATCACATGACACAACTGAGTCTCCAAAGAAATCAGAAATTTCTACTTCATGTCAGTCAGATGTTCATATTTTGGCTGACCATAAAGTCTATTACAAACTGACTGCCACCACCTTGAGTAACTCAGCTAGAAACAATCTTCAGGTCTGAGTGTTGTCTTTAATTGTTGTCACCATGAAAGATATGCCTTGCATTTGTCACTTGCAGTTTGGAGCATGTTCTCCATAAATAAAGGCTGTCTTCCTCACTTGCACTCAGCATTTCTGCTGTTCCCTCCTCATTTGATTTGTAGGGTATAGCATCAACTTTTTATGATGCTTAGACCAAAAAGATCACCCATACCTATCATTCCAAAGAGTGACTTCTCAGAACTGTGTTTCACATTGCTGCTTGAGGACACTTCACCTGCAGCAAGGAATATCTGTATCTTAACACATTCCCATAAGCTTCACTTCTAGATAAGAAAATGTTTCATTCTGGAACCTTCTCCTCTTTGTGTCTCTAAATAATAGCATACAAAAGGGTTAGTAGATCTTAGAAGTCAAGGAATGATGCTTATGGAATGCCCTAAGATGACTAATTTCTCTTGTTCCATTCAACCCCTGCCTCCCTCCTCTGATCCATTCAAAAATCTTGGTATATTCAGGGTTGAATTATATGGTAGCAAGACATATCCCTCTGTGACTATCTACATGGTCATCTAATCCTCTGAATGTTCCATATAGGTGTAACCCAGTGGTTCTCAACCTTTCTAATGCTGTGACCCTTTAACACAGTTTCTCATGTTATGGTGACTCCAACCATAAAATTATTTTGTTGCTATTCCATAGCTGTACTTTTGCTACTGTTATAAATAGTAATGTAAATATCAGTGTTTTCTGGTAGTCTTAGACAACTCCCATGAAAGGGCCATTCAACCATCAAAGGAGTCATAACCCACAGGGTGAGAACCACTGGTCTAACCCAAATAAGTTCTTGTTTAAGTCTCAACTTCAGTCATCTTGCTCTTGAAGCAAGATCATTGAGCTTAGAAGCACAAGTCATAGACTATCAGAAAGGCAATGACTCACACACTTTATAACTGTGCCTCTCCAAGTGGAAGGAAGGATAGATTCTCTAATAATAACATAGTGACTTTCTTTTTCTACAGTGTTCTAAATATTATGCTATTTGAGCATGGAATGTTACTGTTAAAGGAAACATCAGAAGTGAGCTACCTACCAAGTTTGGATTGAAGTTTTCAATATGAAAAGAACCCAGAGAAATTGTCTAGTAAGTTGTTCAGATGAGGAAATGGGCTTAACCAAGGTTATTATGATGGTTACCATTAATCATTAACTGAACACGGAGGAGGGAGGCCCCTAGATGCATGTGTGAGGGAGTGTCTAGATAACGGTTAACCTCAGAGAATGTCTGTAAAAAATTGTTCTGAGTTCACTGATGTGAGATGAGCCATCTAATTGTGTGCAGGATCTTTCCCTTAGCAGGAGGCTCAGAATCATATGAGAGGAGACAATGGGCTGAGAACTAGCAAGAATCCATTAGTTTGTTGCTCTCTGCTGTGGACTGTGGATGTAATATAATGTTGCTTCAAATGCCCATCACTTTGATGTCTTTGCAATGCTGAACTGTAACATAGAATTGTGAGTGAAACAAATCCTTTTTTTCAGTTACTTTTGTTGGGGCCTTCTCTCTCTCTCTCTCTCTCTCTCTCTCTCTCTCTCTCT
>NW_022196914.1:4078708-4183803 GCF_008632895.1 Mastomys coucha
TCTCTCTCCCAAACCCCCGCCATGAGAAATGAAACTGAAATAGGGTGCATGTTAAATGAGATTTCCAGCTCCTAAAGACATTCTTACCAAAAAGGTGCCATCTTAGATTACAGGTAGCAGATGAGATTTTTATCTACTTTATTACTACAATTGGAGCCAAGATTTGGAGTGCTCATGAACAGAAAAGAGAGCATCAGAATGTGGTACCTTCCCAGGGTTCAAAGCCACCATAGACAACCATGAGTAACATCTTACATAACTTCTCTGAGTCCAAACATGATCTCAGAAAAGTAATACCAGTTGTCCCAGGCTGAAGCATAAAACTTCTTTCAGATTTCAACCTAAAGAGTCCTCACTTCATGTCGGTAGAAAGATGAATTGATACTAATGAGTTAGAAGGGTGTAGCACTTCTTAGCTTGTAAGTAAGAAAACAAACACACTCCTAGAAATTAAAAAAAAAAAAAAAACATTAATTTTTCCCTTTAAAAAACGAGGGAAGGGAGTTTAACCCCTTTCAATGAGATTCATCATATGGAGGTTGGGTTAACTAATTTAAACCATATTTGATAGTATTGAAAAAGCCAGTTCCAACCAGAATGACTGAAGGCCTCTTGAGTATTCCATGGGCCATGAAAGGGCTTAAATCGTTTGGAGATGAGACCTTGTAGACTAGGGGTCTCCAGCTGCAAAGCAACACTAATGACCAAGGTGAGGGTCATAAGCCTGATAACATATACCTGATAATCTCAAAGCTCACCTACAGTTTCTTTTCATCTGGCTTTCCAGTCCAGAGCCCAAGATTAGTACTGCCTATCAGACTGCCTCAAAGTGGAAGCAAGGGTGTTTGCTTTGAATTAACTGACTTAGGAGACATCTTCTGAGGCCATTGAAGCTTTTAGTGAGTGGTTTGTGCAAGAGCTAAAACAATCAACTTGGTTTCTTTTCCCTGTGCTTCATTTCTCTCTAGTCCCTTGAAAAAGTCATCTGTGCTGAGGTTTGAGCCTACCTTCATCAGTAGAGAAGTGGAAGCTTATTCATTATACAAAGAGATAAGTCTGTGAGAAGTAGTACCTGAAATTATGGGATAGACCACTTGGCTGAATCAGAAGGGAGCACTGGGACAAATTTAGGAAATTAGTTAAAGACTTTTGTGACTCAGGGTATACCTACCACATGTGAGGACTTGCTGGGGAAGCTATGAAAGAGTTACCAACCCCAGGAAGATGTCAAATAGAATAAAACAAATAGGGAAGAGTTAACAACTTTAATTATAAGGAATATGTGCAACAGCACTATATCATATAACTAGGTTATAATAGAGTTATAGATATGTACACATGTGAGTACTTACACACACTTGTGTGTATGTATAGTAACTATATAAACATTAACTTAACACTAACTGAATGGTTACCACGTGCCAGGCAATATTCTGAATTAGATGAGTGTCTTAGTTACTTTTCTATTGCTGTGATCAAACACTATGAGCAAGGCTAATTATATAATGAAGAGTTTATTGTGGATTCACAGTCTCAGGGACTGAGTCTTGGACCATCATAGCTGGAAGTATGGCAGCCTTTGGGCAGGCATGGTCCCAGGGCTATAGCTGAGACCTTACATTCATATTTACAAGTAAGAAGCAGAGAGATCTAACTGGGAATTATGTGGGCTTTTAAAACCTCAAAGGCCACCCATACCCTTTTGACATGCCTCTGCCAACAAGCTCAAACTTCCTAACCTTTCTACATAGTTCTACCAATCCAACTGGAGACCAAGTATTCAGGGATTCTTCTCATTCAAACCTACTCGAAGGTGACTTGAAACTCATAAGACCCTTTATCACACACACACACACACACACACACACACACACACACACACACGTGCATATATATATTTATATACATATATATGTATATAAATAACAAGCACATATTGGATTGTACATATTTGCTTACCCTTTGCCCAAGTGCTAAGTTAAGCATCAAATCTCAAAGCACATATACCCACTCAGTGTGAGATCCAAGGCAAGCACCACTGTCACTGCCATTTTATTGTAACAGAGACAATAAGAAGTTTTCCCAAATTCACTTAAAAAATGATGAGCTAGATGAGATTTGACTTAAAGAATATGGAGTTAGAGGAACTATTATTTTATGTTCCTTTACTATAAGTATCCCTTTGCCTTTTCTGCATGTGAGTACATTTAAAAAAACACACATAAGATGATGTTCATGGGAATATAATTTAAATAGTTGATTATTTTAAACATCTAATGTTCTACTAAATGAAATTGGTTAAATACATGTTGATGTATTCATGGGAGAGAATACCATATGACTGCAGAAATTGTACTTTCAAAAAATTGTATGTATACTAGGTAATGGGTGGAAAGAACAGACAATAAATCTTGCATGGATAGTTTGATGCCAATTTGTTAGTTATAGGTTATCACCTGAAATCTAAAATATGCTAAAGTCTGAAATATTCTGAGCACTGATATGAAATTACATGTGGGAACATGCTGATCTCATGTTACATTGTATAAAATTGCCTTCAGACTATATGTATCAGGTACATATGATACAAATGAATTTCCCATCTAGACTTGGGTCTCAGCATCAGGTCTATTACATAATATGCAAATATTCTAAACTTTAAATGATGACTCATCATCCAATGGGATAGCACATCTAATTCCAAATGAAAGGGTCTCCATGTATCTACCTGGGAACCTCTGAAAACAATGCTGACTGGACTGAGGAAGGTGCATGAGGATATGGATACAGTCTCCTTCATTTCTTCCACATTCCCAGTGGTCCTTAGTCAAACTCCCTCTTTAAGGATACCTTTGGTCAGCCATCCTATAGTTGGGTTTTGCTTGTCTGTTTTGGCTGCATGAACCCACTCTGGTTGTGCTGGGGTCTGACTTTCTGTCTGTGGAAAAGTTTTGATAACTAGAACACTTTTAGTCACATTTGAACAGGAAAGGAAATTTGAAGGAGTGGTTCCCAGGCTAAATTTACCTGTGCTGTGTTGTTTAGTTCAAAGCTGTCTTTTCTGTTAAAAAAAAATGGATATCATCTGAATGCACCAGGCCAGACTATTGTTCAGAGACTATTTGTTCAAAGAATTCTGCAAAAAATTTTAACAAGCAACAGGTACACAATTTAAAAACAAAACCAAAAAACAACCAAACCAAAAAAAAAAAAAAAAAAAAAAAAAAAAAAAAAAAAAAAAAAAAAAAAAAAAAAAAAAGGTCAATCAAGAATAGTTTTAGAGAAATATCTTTATCAAAGAGAGGGGAATTTGTAAGAAGTGTGAACATTGTTAAAATCAAAATAGAGAATACAGGCAATACTGGTAGGAGGGTATAAAAGCTGAGTTCTTAGGTAAGATTGCCTAATAGTAACTACCACAAAAGGGAGAAGGGTCTGCTGGAACTGTAAACGTGGAGACAGATTTATTCAAAAGACATTTCTACAAGTGTATCTGTCTGGTAAAATCAGTTCCACCCTGGACTAGTGACACTCACAATTCATCACTATGACCAGGTATTACTGTTTCAAGATTTTTGATACAATCCTCATTTTTCTCTTATAAACATTTCTTGTCTTGACCTTTCAGAAATATTCCCAGTAAACCTTTCCACAGGTTTACTGTGGCTTACACATGCCAGCTTCTAATACTCTGCTATTTCCAAGGAAATACCAGAGACTTGCTCTCTCTTTCTCTGTCTCTCCCTCTCCCTTTTCCTCTCTCCCCCTCCCTCCTCTCTGGTTCTTTCTCATCAGGTTTCCACTCCTCACTCACTGTGAATTGAACACACTTTATGTCCAAGCTGTATTCCATCCCTGCTACCAATCACCACAGCTCTTGTCAGTTAGCCATGGTCACCTGGGTAGCTGAGAGCTGAACCTCATTGTTTCTGCCTAGCACCCTAAATGGTTATCATACTGCATGTCACTAGCCTAGGAGAAAGAGAGACCTCCAAAGTTTTATAATCTCAGTTGAATTTGTCCACTTTTAAACTGAGACACAGACCATCCATGTTTGTGCAAAGCTTTTAAGTGTCCAAAAGTAATATAACATTGCTATATGTAACATTTGCATGGAGAAAAACAGTAACAAATATGCATGTTAACTAGAATAGTCTCAAATGATATTGCTTGGTTGTCCCTGGAAAGGAGAAAGAATACAATAGACTTTATAGATCTGTTTTGTTTATATAGAATGAACTGAAGCAAATGAGGTTAGATGTTAACAATTTTTTTTTCAGTCTGAGTGATGTGCATACAGGTTCCTTTTAGTACATTCTCTATATTTGGAATATTTAATGTTGTACAATATACAAAATAACACAAACATTGCAAGAGACCATCGGGCATGAAAGTAGAAGCAATAGCAACTGATGGCAAAATGCAAGCACTGCAACTTTACTCCTTAAAATGTGCTGTATTTATCAGGTTTCCTATACAATGCAATATTAAATAAGAAGAGAAGATGCCGTCTTCTTGGAAAGAATCAATGTTTTGATGAAGAGAGATGCCGTGGGAAGCAGGGAACACTCCTCATGATGTTGGTAACTCAGTGTCTGAAACAGTTTCCTCACCTAGTAGCTGGTGGTGGAGTCACCTTCAGATTCAGACTGCATGTTCCTTCCATGGTTATTTATCCTGGTAAACTTCAGACACAGGCACCTACCCCAGGCCTTGCATTCAGGTGGTCCGGTGGCTAATATGACTAATTCTGGGTGGAATGGGTTGTGGCAGCTAAAAAGAACATGCCTGCTCTGGTATTTCTTTCTTTCATCTACCTGTTGCTTGGGGTATTGTGGTGGCATTGTGGTTCTTGGCCCAGGGAGTGGCACTATTGGGAGGTGTGGCCTTGTTGGAGTGGGTGTGGCCTTGTTGGAGAAAGTGTGTCACTCTGGGGGTGGGGGCTTTGAGACCCATCTCCTAGCTGCCTGGAAGCCAGTCTTCTCCTAGCTGCCTTTGGATCAAGATGTGGAACTTTCCACTCCTCCTGTCCCATGTCTGAACTGCACACTGCCATGTTCCTGCCTTGATGATAATAGACTGACCCTTTAAACCAGCCCTAATTAAATGTCATCCTTTATAAGAGTTTCCTTAGTCATGGTGTCTGTTCATAGCAATGAAAACCCTGACTAATACAGGTATGTTGAACCTCTGTGTTGAGATAGTTGGTTCATTGTATGGAAGGAATCTGGATCCTCATGTATTACCAAATGAAGGAGAGTACCCTGACCATAAATATACTCACTCAATTTCACCAGAATTAGAAGCAAACTCCTGAGGTTGTTTGTTACAACAACCAGCTTCTCTAGCCAGCAGAGGCCTCTTCAGAGTCCCTTTCACGTTTTAACAGTCTGTGACTGCAAAGAGTTACATGATCCACGCATGTGTCTCTTAATGAACTCCACTCACCTCAGAGACAAACTAAAACTAACATACATTCTGTGTATATCCAAAAGGAGGCAATTAGTATCTAATGAATGAGTTGGAAGGGTGATAGCAGAGACAAGAAAAAAATCTAAAAGCAAATTTAAAAGGTGCAAGACATGAGACTGTGTTGTGCACGGAGTGCGGATTAATCCATCTTTGATTTCTCTGTAGCTCGCCATCTTTATAGGGCATAGGTATTTACCTAATCAGTTCTTTTGGGGTGAGTGCCTGAATGGATGGGAAGCTTATAACAATAACTGAAACTGTCTGCAATTGGTGAAAACACTCAATCCAACTGCTTGATTGACAGTTGTCAATTTTTTCTCAGATACAGTTACTATAACAGACCTCAAATAGATGATTGCCCCAAGTTGTGCATGGATCAAGATATAGCTGAAGAATGTTCATATTGTCACATCGACCCTGAATCTGACAAAGCTGTGGGAGGTATTTCAGCCGCTTTTGAAGTCTCATCAACGATAGAAGGAATGACAATTTCAATCAGTTCCATTTGTCAATCACATAGCAACTTTGGAGGCTCTCATTATGATAGTCTCAGATGTTTTAAATGCCTCATGGGTATGCAGGGAGAGCAACTATGCAGGTCCCTGAGTAAAATGATGTTCCTGAAGCTTAAGCCCTGGCAAATCCACCCTATGGAGACTTCTCTCAGCCACAGAAACCACAGTAGCTGCCATGCTGTCTGCAGAAGTCACCACACCTGATTCTGGAAGCTACCATGTTAGTTAGCCAAGATGGTTTCAGAAGATTTTCCTTCAACCATCACAGCTTAGATGTGTCTCTGAGCTCTCATGTCAGGTCTCCAGATGTCTCTCTCTACCTTGTAGATGACAATCTAGACTAGAGAGAAGTGCCTCCTATACTCACGACAGCTAGCCAGGACAGGCAGGCTCAGTGAACCTGTACAGAACTCGCTGACTAAGCAGAGACTATGCACATGTCACCTGATCTTCTGTGGATATATAAGCCTCTAAGTCTTGCCCAACCTCAGCATCACCAAGCACAGCCACGTGCTATAGCACAAGTCCTAATAAAGCCTCATTGGGCTAGGCATGCTTTTCTCTCCACTAGAGAAATAGGCTAAGCTAGTTGTACCAAGAGCAGATCACATCAGAGGTTGCTAACAGCTAGATTCACCCAAAGAAGCTCCTGAAAACAGCTAAGGAGCAAAAGCTATGGAAGGTAAATGGCTACAGGGAGCAGAGAACGTCAAAATAGCTGCAGCAAACAACTGGCCCTAGCTAGCCACTGCACTGAGTCCCAAGGAGCCTAGCAAGGAGCAATTAGCTCTGGTAGCTGAATGGCTGGGAACTGAGCTGCTGCACTCAGGGCTCAGCCCCTGAAGAGTAAGTGCTGAACATAGTGGAGCACATGTCCTTGTTGGAGCATCTTTTGGATATATGTCTAGGAGTGGTATTGCTGGGTCCTTGGGTAGTACTATGTCCAATTTTCTAAGGAACCACCAGACTGATTTCCAGAGTGGTTGTACCAGCTTGCAATCCCACCAGCAATGGAGGAGTGTTCCTCTTTCTCCACATCCTCTCCAGCATCTGCAGTCACCTGAATTTTCAATCTTAGCCATTCTGACTGGTATGAGGTGGAATCTCAGGGTTGTTTTGATTTGCATTTCCCTGATGACTATGGATGTTGAACATTTCTTTAGGTACTTCTCAGTTATTCAGTATTTCTCAGTTGAGAATTCTTTGTTTAGCTCTGTACCCCATTTTTAATAGGGTTATTTAATTGTTTGGAGTCTACCTTCTTGAGTTCTTTGTATATATTGGATATTAGCCTTCTATCGGATGTAGGATTGGTAAAGATCTTTTCCTAATCTGTTGGTTGCTGTTTTGTCCTATTGACAATGTCTTTTGCCTTACAGAAGCTTTGCATTTTTATGAGGCCTTATTTGTCAGTTCTTGATCTTAGAGCATAAGCCATTAGTGTTCTGTTCAGGAAATTTTCCCCTATGCCCATGTATTGGAGGCTCTTCCTCACTTTCTCTTCTATTAGATTCAGTGTAACTGGTTTTATGTGGAGGTCCTTGATCCACTTGGACTTGAGCTTTATACAAGGAGATAAAAATGCATCAATTTGCACTCTGCTACATGCTGACAGTTGAACCAGCACCATTTGTTGAAAATGCTGTCTTTTCCTTCTGCATAGTTTTAGCTCCTTTGTCAAAGATCAAGTGACCATAGGTATGTGGGTTCATTTCTGGGTCTTCAATTTTATTCCATTGATCTTCCTACCTCTCTCAATACCACAAGGACACATGCTCCACTATGTTCATAACAGCCTTATTTTTAATAGCCAGAAGCTGGAAAGAACCCAGATATCCTTCAACAGAGGAATGGATTCAGAAAATGTGGTACATTTACACAATGGAGTACTACTCAGCTATAAATGCAGTCGCTATTGTGAATGTCAAGAACTGCATGCTGACAGGAACCTGATATAGCTGTCTCCTGAGAGGCTCTGCCAGAGCCTGACATATACACAGGTGGATGCTCACAGCCAACCATTGAACTGATCGCGGGGTCCCCAATGAAGGAGTTAGAGAATGAACTGATGGAGCTGAAGGGGTTTGCAACTCCAGAGGAAGAACAACAATATAAACCAACCAGAGAAGTACACATGGAGGACCCATGGCTCCAGTTGTATATGTAGCAAAAGATGGCCTTGTCATGCATCAATGGGAGAAGAGGCCCTTGGTCCCATGAAGGCTCGATGCTCCAGTGTAGAGGAATGTGAGGGCAGGGAGGCAGGAATGGGTGGGAAGGTGAGGGTACACCCTCATAGAAGCAGGAGGAAGGAGGGTAGGATAGGGGGTTTCTGGGGTGGGAATCAGGAAAGGGAATAACATTTGAAATGTAAATAAAAATAAAGAGTAAGTGCTGAACTCTGCTAGTGGCAAGTTCTGTGTAAGCTGAACAGATTCTCAGCCACGCAGAGACAAGACAACTCAAGTACCCATTGCTTGGTTGTTGCGTCTGTGGAGTGAGGTGAGCACCATACAGGCTGTGATAGCAATGAAGAAGTGGAGGCTCCTGAGGATGAAGCCTGGCATGGAGAGACACTTCTTTACATGCCCTTTCTTTGAAATCTAGTGGTGCAGGGTGGGGGCAGGGGCGGCTGGCTTCAGAAGACAGTTCTATTAGGAGCACCATGGCTTTATTAAAATTCACATTTGGGAAACACTCTCCACATATACACACACCCATAGAACTTGAAGGGAAATGGAAGCTGTCTGGTTTTGATTCAATTACACCCAACTTGTAAGCATTGTTTTATAAGCCCCAGCCAGCATCCTAGTACCCCACCCCCAGAACTTTGTTTTAAAAGTTTCATTTTTAAGTCTAGAAGTTTTCGTTTTTCCCCTTTTCTTTTCTTCCCTTTTTCTTTAATTTGCTGAAAGGAAACTGACTTTAGCAATAGTTTGAGTTTAGATTTATTCTTAGTACATGACTGACTTCCAATGAAATTGGTTAAAAAAAAAAAAAAGACTTTGTCTTTTCCCATTACAAGCCAAGGGAATGTTTGCATGCTCTGCCGATGTTTCTCTGGATCCTGGAATTGTCGCCTTGTCAAAATTCTGGTTTGCCACTTGAATGAAAAAGTAAAGACATCTACTACTAATTTGCATGGCAATGCCTTTCTTTTCTGTTGACTTACTCTCCATTTGATTTGGTAGAGGATTTGGGTAGAAATTGCTAAGAAGTTTCATTCACAAAGACAGACTTGGGAAATGACATATAATTATCCAAACCTATACTCAACATGAGGGAAAACAGAAAGGAGTAGGACGTTCCTCTTACTTTAGAGGGCTTCCAGAGTTTTCTACATAGTAGACAGCAGCTTTATTCACTGATATATCATCTTACCAACCAATCCCCCAAAAGTCAACAGCAGCCCAGGACAAAGGAGTTTACTTTCCATTGTGTAGTAATGGGCTCCGTCTGCTACCTCCAAGCTAACAATTGCTCATTGTCTGTGCAGCTTCAAGGTTGAGAAATCAAATTTTCTTACTGGTTCCTGGGTGGAAAGAGACCTCTTAAAGCAAAAGAGGAAGTCATTCCCACATGTGGCACAGCCATTCAGATCACTAAGGCTGTATGTTTATTTGTGTGGCTGAGAGATGAGCTTACAGCTGCACAGTGTGTCAATCTCTGAAGAGAGGTGGCGTCTCCTCCCAAATTTGTGTGGAAATATATACAGTTCAGGTGTGCTTTCTGGGCACATCGGTAGGTCTGGGCAGGTTTGAATTAAGTACTCATTTGCAAAGAAGGAGCACAGCACGTCGTCTTTTCGATTTCATGGAAGGATTTAAACCTTCCCATCTTCTAGCTACTACCTGGCTATTGTCTGGAAGGCAATGGGTGAATGTCAAACTGCTAGGTTACTTGTTGCATTGCCTGTAAGTGTACCCAATTGAATGTGCAGATTTGTGCACACAAATATAGAGGCCAGGCTCTGCCAGTACCTGGCAAATACAGTGGTGGATGCTTACAGCCAACCATTGGACTGAGCACAGGGTCCCCAATGGAAGAGCTAGAGAAAGGACCAAAGGAGATGAAGGGTTTTGCAGCACCAGAGGAGGAACAACAATATGAACCAACCAGTAACCTTCCCCCCACCAGAGCTCCTAGGGACTAAACCACCAACCAAAGAGTACATGTGGAGGGACCCACGGCTTCAACCGCATATGTAGCAGAGGATGGCCTTTTTGGACATCAATGAGAGGAGAGGCCCTTGGTCCTGTGAAGGCTTGATGCCCCAATGTAGGGGAATGCCAGGACAGGGAAGTGGGAGTGGGTGGGTTGGTTAGCAGAGGGAGCGGGGATGGGATAGAGGGTTTTCAGCGGAGAAACCAGGAAAGGGGATAACATTTGAAATGTAAATAAAGAAAATATCTAATAAAAAATGGGAAAAAAAAGTACAGAGGCCAGAAGTTTGACTATAAAATTTATCATTTCTCATAAGCCATTGACCTTGTTCTTTTGAGATAGGGCCTCCCTGTGGGACTAGATGCTCATTGATTAGCTGAACAAGCAAGCAAGAGATCTAAGATTATAAACATCTACCATCATACAAAGCTTTAAAAAACGTGAGTGCTGGGAATTGAACTCAGGTTCTCATACTGGCATGTAACTATCTTATGAATTATCTTCTTAGCTAATGAACTGCTATTTTGCATCTCCAGTTTGACATCATTGTGAGCCAAGTAAAGGAAACTCATACCTGTCAAATATTTTTTGTATACATCTACAGCCCTGTTTTCATATAGCCAAAAGAGCCACAGAGCATGTGGGTAAAGGTGGTAAGATCTTTGGAATGGTTCTTTCTTTGTTTTAAGTAGGTCAATGGAGCCCATCGAGAGCCTGCTTACTCAAAGCAAATTATATAAAAACGGCAGGAATGGAAAATCCCCAGATACTAACAGCAGTGAGATCTGGGATGAGTGGAATTATATTCATGCTCCATTTGTTTTCTTTCCTTTTCTGAAGTTTTATACAAGTCTGTGAATTCATTCTTTAAAAACATTCAACCTATAGGGAAGTATCTTGAATGAAATGTAAGCGTTCTTTCTAGGCATCTCTTAACCTACAGACGCCACCATCAGTTTTGTGTACAAACTCCTTTCTGGTGCAGATGTCTTACTGACCTCTCTAGAGGACATAGAGAAGACATCTTCCTCTAGTTTTTTCTCTAAATATGTTTCCCAGATTTCTTCTGACTTCCTTGGCTACTCATATGTAATATCCACTCTCTCAGTTCCCTCACGTTCCAAACACAGTCTTCAGATGGTCTGGATATCTGAGCACACACCAGATTCTGGCAGCCTGAGATCACTCTTCAACGGAAAATGCAGGTTCTAGCAAGGACAGAAAAGGCTCTGCCCAAGATCAGGTGTATGAATTTGATCAAGAGAGTAGAAAGACAGGAGTGGCTTGCTGATAACATCTCTTCAGGTGAGGCCTCTTAAATTGATGTTGGCTGCCTCCTTCTCAACCCTCCAATGGGGACTGCTGGAATATGGTTGCTGCCATTGTTAGAAGTGCAACCACTGTAGGTAACTCCATCCATGTGTGCTACCACCATGTATAATCTGGAATAGTCTCCTGACAGCAGACAGACATGAGTTGGACACTAGTGTATACTTGTATGAACTTCAGCATCCCAAGAGAGTGCCTATATTTAGATGATGTTTACTTTACTATACTCTGGGCACATTTCATTTCAGTCCCTTTGAAGTTGGTGAAGGACTCACAGTTGCAGTCCATGTCTATGTTCCAAGTCTAGTTTAGGTTGTTTTGGAAGAGTTAGGTATTCTCAATTTCCTTATTCTATATATTTTGGGGTCATAGACAAAGCTGAAAAATTATTGTTGGGTTATCTTGTTATAAACCTCAAAATATCATATATTTTCCATACGTTGAAAAACGTTAATGTTCTGAAAATGGTCTCAGTTATCAACGAATCTAGAGTCTTTTTATGTTAGAGGATGAAAAGCTGCCTCATTCTTTTTTTAATGGCATTACATTACACCAATTGGTAAATTAAATAATAGTTAATTTGATTGCTTCCCTATTGACAAAGTTCTTATAAGCATTGCTTATGTGAAAGTTTTTATAGGCCAATTTTTGAAGTGAAGTCAAAGGTATAGACAAATGTTGCTAGAGATTGCCAAAGTGCCTCCAGGAGAACTGCATGAATCCCCACAGTCTCTAGCAATACATAAGAATGCCCACTTCCCCACACCCTCAATAAATATGTTCATTGCTCTTCATCTTTGCCAGCTGTGCCAGCAGTGAGCTCACTGCTATTTTATTCTGTACTGTCTTTTTACTAATGAGCTGAGACATCATTTATCACATTTGTGCATTTGTGTCTGTGCTCTGTGAATTGCCTGATCATCTATCCTTTGTCCAGCTTGAGGTTCTAAAGACCCTAGAGTGTTAAATAATAGAAGACAGCAAAGTCATTTAAAAAAAAAAAAAAAGGTAAGCGATAGCAACCTCACAAGTACCTGGCACTACTCAGCCAAGACAAGAAACTTGAGGTTCCATCATTTAGATTTTATCACTATTTTTTCCAAAGCTCCACAAGCCTGAATCTGAAATGGGCTGCCGTCCCACAATGAACACATATTAATAAGATTCCAACCCATTCCTTGTATTTGATTGACAGCATGCTTAACCAGCCAAGATATGAAGCCCAAGTAATCATGTCTGTGCCTCCTTCACCCTTGGCATAATTTTTATTCATATTAAAATCATTAAAGGCATATTGGGTTAGAAGAAGAACCAAAAGAGATCGTTATGGAATATCTACTAGCCATGCAACATGTCCTTAGAAGGGGTTAGGTACACTTTTAAAAAAATACTCCACTTACAGGGTATGAGAGACATTTGCCAAATAGCCCCAAGCTAATGCAAGGAAGAATGGGCAGATGGTTTGAGGCATATCGGGAATAAGATTTATAAAATAAGATTAAGGTTCTGCTGGAAACCAACTGCAATCATTGTAAACAGATGGAACACACCCTCTTTTTGCCATAGGGCAGAGGAGAAAAGGAGATTACACTGACACCTGTGAATTGAAGTTGGCTCACCTAGACACATAGCCTGGAGTTTATACAGACTAGAGCTTTTTGTGTGGATTGCCTTCTGGGTATGCTGAAGCAGGGAGAATATTAAATTCTAGACATCCTGGTAGTACTGGCTCTGCTTTAGCTGTTGGCAAGTTCATCTGCATCCTTTCTAGGTGAACATAACTACTACAGGTCTTGAGTTGTTCATTGACAAGACATTGGAGAGACCTAGCCTGCTTATTCCGTGATATGTGTTTGGGGTTACAACGATTAGATTCTCATACTATTTCCATTAAGTGATTCACCTATATGCTCATTCAACCAAATTCCAGCTCTTGAAGGTATATGGAATCAGTCTGTTTCTGCCATGGATTTTAAAATCACTAATCTCTTTCTCTCTTTCTCTTAAAAGTCAACTAAGATTTAGGAAAAATGCTTCTTCTGAGGGACATGCTGGCATTTTCTCAAGGAAACAGAACAAGAATTGTTAAGGTAGATCTGCTGCTAATGACTTAAGACAAAAACCTCACAAAAATAGACAGGGACGCTCATGGTAGAGATGGAGTTGAGCTCATTCCTCTGCTCTTGGCTGTGGAGATGACATGATTGTGTGCTTTGTGGCTGTGCTTCAAGATCCTGCCATGGTAGCTTACTGCTTTGATGGAACTGTGAACTGAAATAAAGCCCTTTCTCCCCTTAGTTGATTTTTGTCAAGATGCTTTATATTAAGGCAAGAAAAAAAGAAAGGAAGGAAGGAAGGAAGGACAGAGGAAGGAAAGAAAAAGGAAGGAAGAAGAAAGTAAGTAAAAGGAAGGAAGGAAGGAAGGAAGATACAAGAAGAAAGAAAGGAGAGAAAGAGAGAGAGAAAGCAAGATAGAGGGAGAGAAAGAAAGAAGGCAGATAGAACACTGCTCCTACATGGGATCACTTCCTTGTCTGTCAGTGCTTTCTCTACCTAGGACAAGCAGGCTTTTGCCCACAATTCTATAGGGAAAGTCACACAACAATGAGAGATGGCTTTCCATGTGTGGATTCCATACCCGTGATCTTGAAGTGCTGCCCTGAAACAAACTTCATGAGGTTTCTCACATTTGAGAGTGACTTAAGGTCACCAAGATTTTGAAGAACTGCCTTTATCAGGAAAGTGTCAGTATTGTGAGAATTAGGGCAATGTAAGGTAACGTATGTGTGAAATACTCTTCCACTGCAGACTGACTGATTCTTATTTTCTCCACTATTGTATTATGAAAATTGTCAAAACTCTAGAACATTGCAAGAATTGTGGTCAACAAGTAACATTCTAATACATTTGCTTTCTCATAGATCTATAAGACTCAAGTCTACTCAAACATCAGCCCATTTAATTTCTTCAATATATTCCAAAGTAAGCCACAGGCATCGATCAATGTGCTTCATTGTTAAACACTTCAGCATGCATATTGCAAACCAGCATCTAATACTTGTTCATTGTTCATTTTAAATGTACATTTAAAAAATACTCGAGTCTCTCTGTTCCATATCATGGGTTTCTAGTGACTTTATGCAAATCTTGCTACAGAGTGACCATCACAGTGTAGCAAGACATAAGCAGCAAACACAATGAGAAGTACTGGTCTGCAATGCTGCTTTCATGAAATGTGTATGGGTTTTTAATCTGAATTCTCTAAGTTAATAAATATTGTCTGGCATTAGAAGTCAATAAAGATTAAAATGTAGATCAGAAATGCCCTCCCTTCCTTTTTCTAATCTGGAGAAGTCTTGAGTAGAGGCTTCTCTGAAACAACAAGGAAACAGCTCCTGTACTCTCCAATAGTCTCCTGTGAACCAGGCTTTCTCAGTATTATATAACTGTGTTGTAAATCACAGCAATAAATAGGGCATCGTGGGAGACCCCAGCTGCCACTGTAACTGCTGGTTTCCAAGGTTTCTGTTCATAAAGAAAGCTCTGTGGCCTATGCCAATTGACCAGTAAGTAACTAGGATGAATGCAAACTTGTAAAATAAAATTTGTCATCAGTTCTTGCCTATTTACATAGAATAAAACTTCACTGGAAAGAGTAATCTCCCTGTTGAAATAGAAGCTTTAAAACACAGAGTCTAACCTGTTGCTCTTAGCTCACAGAGGAGTAAACTGAGGCAGAGGATCAGAACTCTTGCATCTTTTGGTCTCACTGTGTCTCTTCCACTGTGTTCTACAGTCACTGAGCTCTTTGCATGTTCCACATCATGCCTGGTTTCATAGTGTTTAGTAAAGTCAGATGCACCTGCCTCCTCACTGCAGCCAAAAGGCCCTAGAGGTTATAATTGTGACAAAGAGAAAGGTATTAAAGTAAGTGAGACAGAGATGGTATAGGCTCTCAATGTCTACAAGGCAGATGTGCCCTTGGAACCAGAAATGGGATGGAACAGCTGGTAGTGGAAAGAGAGGGAGGAGGAACAAGCCACTTGACAGTTCTGCCAGGATGCACTCCATATGCAAAGACTTGGCGAGTCCTTTCTATGAAGCTTGTCCTACAGTGCATTTGGGAGCTGTTGCAGTTAATTATTTAATTTATTGTGGGAAAATCTTAAACCTTCCACATTTCCATTAACCTGGTTTCCAGAGCTTAGGATTTACCTTCTCATTGGACAAGTGCCAACTCTAAATAAAGTCAACCCTCTTGCTAATCTAGAAGGCACCTGGGGACTGTTCTCTTTACACTGAGAATGGGGATCACGAGAAAGTGGAGACAAGATAACAGCAAGGCAGGCCTTCTTTTTAACAAGATAATTATGCCGCAGGATGGGAAGGTCTGAAATCATGACCAAGGTTGTATCAAGTGCAGAAGGAGGGGTACAGCAGCTGGATCCAGTTAACTTCGCCCATGAATCCCACAGCAAGACATCTGCCTTCTAAAGTGATGAGCATTTACCCGCATTACATAGATTATTTAATTTTCTAAGATCTTGGTTTTTGGCATTGTTCGGATTTGGTTCCCTAATACTGGAAGCTCTGGGCCTCCTGGTTCACTGCTTTGAAAATCTAAAACATATGACAGGGAAATTCTAGCGAATGCAATAAGACGTTCTGCTTACTTAAAACTACCAGTCGATTCAATTGTACTACAATCTGTGTTTGACGCCATGTGTCTAAAGCCTATAAAATATACGTGGTGCTTACTCAAGCAGTTTGCTGGGCTGGCAGGCAAGGTATGAAAAACATCTATGGTCACTCTTTTGTTAACTGTACACTGCCTTTACTTTGAACCTGGAACTAGCCATTGACAGCCAATAGTACTTCAGGGCCCCGAGAAAGTTCTTAAATGATCTGCATGCTGGAAGGTCTTGAAGCTACCATCACTTTGTAGCTATGCAGCCCCAAGAAGGACAATTCATAAGAAACAGGTGTTCCTGAATGGTCTGGGCATTCCAATTGCTGTCCTGAACTCTTTCTTCATCCAAAAATTATATCATGCCTACATAGGGTGTCTACCCCTAAAAAGGGACCCTGCTCTTGCTTCTGCCTAATTATCTGGGTGCTAAGTTGGACCATATTGTTATGTTCTGGGTTCTTGTTGCTTTTTTCTTTTCTTTTCTCTTTTTCTCCCTTCATTGCCTTCTAGCAAGGTCTCCAAGCAATATGCACACAAGCCCAACATCCTGCAGAGGCACATGAGTATCTGGGGTAATGATTTCTTTTGGAGAGAATGGGAAGGTTCTGAGAGAGCAGAGGGACTTATTACTCTTTCTCTCTCCCTTGATCAATAAAGTGTTCATGCAGAACTTAGGAACAAAATTACAGTGTTTTAATTTGGAACAAAACAAATCTTTAATTCTATAAAAGAAAGATAACTTTGGTGTCACACCTCAGAGGCTCCATGGTGCAGAGACATTTCAGAAGCCTCGGAGTTGAATACCAGGTACTTCGAGATGGGAGGAGGACATCTAGGTAAACCATGTTTACTCATAGCTCAACTGATTTTCCCCAGTAGTTAAGTTTGTTGTTTACCAGTTCCAGCCATCCTGGTGGCCAGTGGATTATCCTGTGCACAAGGCTGAAAGGAAGTGAGAAAACTAAAGGCATTAGAATTCAATATAGATACTTTAGAGTCCTGGGATGTGCCTGGGTCCCCAGTGTCTGCCTTGAGCTGACAAATCAAATTAACCATCTTCCGGGAAGCAGCAGGTGACCAAGTCCATTTAGCTAGTCAACATTCTCTTGTCTTTGATGGATGAGCTATTCGTGGAATTCCTCTTCTCTCTGAGATTGCCCTTACTTACATTCCTATTCACTATCATGTATGCAGCCCACATGAACATAGCTCCGCTCCTTGATGCAGTGGGATAATGCCTCCAGAAATTGATTATATTGGTGGACCAGCTTTCAGTGAGAGTCGAGCTTAGGGTATCGATCTCAGTTTGCAAAGTGTTTTCTTTAATCACTTAACTGGCCATCCTTGGAGATCTTTGAGTTGGCTTCCTGCCGCAGGCTAAACATTAAAACTGAATCACAGATCCATTTCTAAGACCATTCGAGCAAGAGGCACGATAAAAGTCCTTAGCTGGATGCCCTGCAGATGGTGGAATTGCTATGTAAATAAAGTTGTAAGAGGAGAGGCGAGGTGAGAGCATAACTGTTCTAAGAGCTTCAGACCAGATCTTTGAAAATAAGACTGCTGTGTCTGTGGACTTACGAGGGAAAGTGTGAGGAAGATAAGAAGGGTACAGACACAGCTGGCCAGCCAACAGGTAAGAAGCTTCTTTCCGAAATGCTCGAGAGGGTCCTGCTTACAGGTGCTCCATAATCAACAGCCACACTGGCAGGGAGGAATCAGCCAGCCTCACCAACAAGGAGAAATCCAGCTTCAATTTGCTGCAGTGTCTCCCTGTGCAGGTTCAGGAATCTCACACAGGCCTGGTCTCTGCAGGCTGGTTCTGGCAAGCTCCAGAAGACCATATGACTCCTGAGTTCCCACACATCTTTGTAAAACAGATCCAACTGACTGAGAGGGCACTGGTCAGTTACCAAGAGAATTGTAGATACAGTCCACTGATGAAGTGGGCTTCCAAGGCCAGTCACCAATCAGGGTTCATGTAGGCTTTCTGTTGCAATGAACTTATCTATTGAACATGACATGACCACAGCATAGAAAATGCTCTTGAATCCTCAGAGTTTTTCTCTCTCTGTCTCTGTCTCTCTCTCCCTCCTTCTCTCCCTCCCTCCCTTGCTCCTTCTCCCTCTCCCCATCCCTCCCTCCATCTCTCTGTGTATATGTGTTTGGTGTATATGTGTGTATGTGAAATAGGGAAAATGAATGAATAAATGAATGAATGAATGAATGAATGAATGAATAGTGGTCAGAGGACTCATGACAGAGCAATGTGGGGAAAAGCTCAAGTTCCAGAGCATGAAAATCCTCAGTTCGAATCTTGGATTTGTCACTTCCTTGTTCATTGAACAGGTTACTTTTCCTTTGGAAACATTAAGTTTTTCATCTATAAAAGTGATCAACATCGTGTATGTCTCTTAGTTATTGTGATTGAGAAGCAGATTAGATAATGCTGCAAAAACCCATGCACACTACACAGCACCTTAAACACAGTAAGTGCTCAGTGTACTGTGGCTGACACTGTCTTCTTCACAGGGTTTTCTCAGTATTCAGGTTATATTCATAAGCATACATAATCATAAATCACACACGCATACACTTACACACACATATGCTTACACACATGCACACATACACACACATACACAGATGGACACATGCAAATGCACACATACTCGCCACATATTTCTTTTGCTTTATTACTTCTCGTTTCCTCAAAAATCAAAGTTCTTACCTATGAGTCACATGAATTATTTTTTATTTCTAAAAACTACAAAGACTTGAAAATATTTAGCCAGAGCTCTTTATATATAGTTGAGTAGGTACTTCCTTAGGTTTCAAGATGGGTTAAGTGTTGAAGAATTGGGCAATGTAGTTGACTGCAAAGTTCAAGTGGCAACCCCTTGTTTGTATTTTTCTTTCTTCAGGCGTTTCTTGAAATTCTGTCTTCCCCAACAGAACCTTCCTTACATGAGAACGATATCTCCTGGACATCTTCCAAGAGCCTTTTTCTGAATGCAGACAGCCAGACTGAAGTATACCTCACCAGTGAGAGGAGCGCTGAGAATCGAATGGAAGCAAAACCCTCATTGACATATAGGAACATATGTAGTTATTAGTGACTTAACTATGGAATAGCAAATCTGAATACATTTATGTCTAATATCTTCCTCGGTTTCATGAATGGGATGATTATTTTTCCTCTTCCAAAGCATGACCATTAAGCTGCAGCCTTTTCTTTTTCTTTTTCTTTTTTCCTTTTTCTTGGATATTTTCTTTATTTACATTTCAAATGCTATCCTCTTTCTTGGTTCCCCTCTGCCTTCTGAAAACCTCCTATCCCACCCTCCCTCCCCTGTTTCTATGAGGGTGTTCCTCCACCCACCTACCCACTCCCACCTACCCGCCCTCGATTCCCCTATACTGAGGCATCTATTGAGTCTTCATAGGGCCAAGGACCTCTCCTCCCATTGATACAGGACAAGGCCATCCTCTGCTACATATGCAGCTGGAACCATGTGTACTCCTTTGTTGATGGCTTAGTCCCTGGGAGTTCTCGGGGGTGGGGGGAGGTCTGGTTGGTTGATATTGTTCTTCCTATGGGGTTGCAAACCCCTTCAATTCCTTCAGTTCTTTCTCTAACTCCTCCATTGGGGACCCTGTGCTCAGTCCAATGGTTGGCTGTGAGTATCCCCTTCTGTATTTGTAAGGCTCTGGCAGGGCCTCTCAGGAGACAGCTATATCAGGCTTCTTTCAGCATGCACTTCTTAGCATCCACGATAGTGTCTGGGTTTGGTAACTGTATATGGGATGAATCCCCAGGTAGGACAGTCTCTGAATGTCCTTTCCTTCGGTCTCTGCTTTATACTTTATCTCCATATTTGCTCCCGTGAGTATCTTGTTCTCCTTCTAAGAAGGACCAAAAGCACCCACACTTTGGTCTTCTTTCTTCTTGAGCTTCATGGTTATTTGGAGCTTTTGGGCTAATATCCACTTATCAGTGAGTGCATACCATGTGTGTTCTTTTGCAATTAGATTACCTCACTTAAGATGATATTTTCTAGTTCTATCCATTTGCCTAAAAATTTTACAAATTCATCATTTTTAATAGCTGAGTATACTCCATTGTATAAATGTACCACATTTTCTGTATCCATTCCTCTGTTGAGGGACATCTATTTCCAGCTTCTAGCTATTTATAAATAAGGCTGCTGTGAACATAGTGGAGCACATGTCCTTATTACATATAGTGGAGCATGTGCCCTTATTACATATAGTGGAGCACGTGTCCTTATTACATGTTGGAGTATCTTCTGTTTATATGCCCAGGAGTAGTATAACTGGGTCCTCAGGTAGTCCTATGTCCAATTTTCAGAGGAACTGCCAAATTGATTTCCAGAGTGATTGTACCAGCTTACAATCCCACCAGCAATGGAGGAGTATTCCTCTTTCTCCACATCCTCTCCAGTAGCAGCAGCAGCCTTTTCAATTGTGTATATCATGTACAAATACATACAGGTGCACTTGTGTGTGTGTGTGTGTGTGTGTGTGTGTGTGTGTGTGTGTGTGTGTGTGTCAAGGCCAGAACCTTGGGTGTCATCTTCAGAAACTCTGTTCATCTCCTCTGAGCAGCGTTTCTCATTGGTATGCAGCTCATCAATGAGGCTACATGGGCTGGCCATTGAGTCCTGCCTCTACCTCCCCACCACAGGGAATACACATATGGGCCATTGTACTTGGTGTTTTATGTGGGTGCCAGGGCTAAATGGAAGGTCCTCATATTCTCAAGGCAAATACTTTACTCACTGAGCTCTCTCTAGCCCCAGAAAGAGGCTACTCTGAGGACTTGTCATCTTCAGATTGTTAGAAGTCAAAGAGACAAGAAAGAAGAATGGCTTCACATACCATGTGGGGAAGAGAGAGTATCCAGGCCTTTTCCTCAACCCCCAGAGCAATATTTATGAATATTATACCTATGAAAACAGACATCCATATCCACCGCAAAAATATATCATGCCCTGCTCCTGGCAGGCTTCCAAATAGCCCCAGCTGCAGCTTTAAGCAAAACCTCTTAGCAGCCACTTGTGGTGGCCATGAAATCTGATCAGAGGGGAATCATATTCCTCATACCTGTTCAATTTTGAAACCAAAGTCATAGAGCAACAAACGAATATATCCCCAGGTTGATGATTCACTAGTCCAGTGACTGTAAAGCTGGCATGAATTTGTAAACTTGTGTCAGCCAAAGTTAAAGTGGGGGACTTGCAGAGAAATCCAGAAGAGACTTAAACCATAGAACAACCCCTCTGAGATGGGTACAGATATTCTGTGAAAGAAAGCAAGGTAGGACATGATGACAGGCTCTGAGGTTTCTGAAAAGGCTTGGGGAGCACAGGAAATTCAGCCCAGCTTGAGGACAGTCAGACTTTCCTCAACATCGACACTCTCTCCTCTTCCTTCCCATCTACTAAGTCTCTGTAGAATTTCTCTTCAATCCAGGTCATATTATTTAGGCACTTCTGTGTGCCTAATGTGAGTATTAGAGATGTCAGCTATGGTGAAGGGAAGACTCAAGAGATAGGTAAGGCAGAATTCTTACTCTCCAGAGTTTAAAATACACACACACACACACACACACACACACACACACACACACGCATACACACCAGAATACACACATACACATATACATCATAACACAGAGTGAAACACAGAGACACACCCATACACAAGAATAAAACACACAGAGAGAAACACACACAAGAATACACATAAACACAGACCCAGAGAGCGAAACACACGCATATACATACACACAGGTGTTCCAACATACCTAAAGTGAATTAAAGAAATCTCCATTGACAACAGGGACTGAGTTAGGCCTTCATATCCAGGTCATCATCCATGAATGTTTCCCATTTATTATTAATTCATTCACTTATTCCTCCAATAGTCACAGCACCACAATTTACCAGATACTTGATGTCTGATCATGAGCAGGACAAGATACAGGACCTGAAGCCGTGAAAGCATCACTGGGCTTTCACTTAGCTTCATCATCGAGCCTCTGGTAGCACTTATTGTATCTTTGGTTTCATGCTAGCCAGTGACAAGTTGTCATTCATGATGTTCCTAAAAATCCCACCCAAGGCCTCCACTTCTGTAGGCTGACCAGGCATCCGACCCTGTTCACAACTTAACGCGTGCTATCTCCTTTCATCCTTAAGCCAGCCTCACATAGTGTGCTCATCCTCACTTTGAGCTTAGAGACTTTTGCCCATAGAGATTAAAATTTTACTCAAATCACACAGCTCAAAAGGACTTCAGTGCAGGTTTCTCTGATCTAGGCTGTGTTCCTGGGAGACCCAGCTGTGCCCCTCCTGGGCACTAAGAATCATTTCATTAGAATAAGAAGGAAACTGCTGTGAGTAGGTTTAAAATGTTTATGCCTTCCTTTTGTAGCTATCAAAAGTACCTAATCTTGCCAAATAAAACATTCTTATTTCTCATTGGCCAACAAATGAATTTTTTTTTCTTTTTAGAAAAAATTAAAAATCTTAAGACTTAACTCAGCTCTATATTATTTTTAAATTAAATGAGTCTTTCTCTAAAAGCTAACCCAAAGAAAGAGAAATGTTCTTCCAAAATACTTCATCCCCAATACCTCTGACCCCCATCCCACTAAGTACACCTCAAGGCCACCATCAGCACACTTGGCAGGAGCTTCCCAAGAGCCTTGAACTCTCTGGCTTAACCCAATCCTCCCTAAGGTGGCCCAGCAGGGGAGAGGAGACCCACCACGGTACCCTGACATTTCCCATGGCTTCTTTGAAGGAACAGCTGGACCATAATAGAAGGTTACTCAGGGATACCCATAGGTTTGACAGGACCCTGTAATTTTAAACAGGGTGGACACTAAATCCATCCAACTCCGGAATGTTACTACTCTCTCAGGAACCTGGGCGAAGGTTCTGGTGCTGGCCTATAAATCTCGCTGGCCTAAAATACCCAAAATTAGTTTCCGTGCTGTGGGAACATAAAAATGATATGGCTTTTTTCTTTGACATGTCACTTAATAAAGAGTGGGAGGTGGAGCCCGGATGCTGACTGCCATGTCTCTAAAGGGTTTACCCATTAAAAATGGGAAGCACTTTAATTACCTGTTTGGTTTTGTTATATGTGTGTGCTATATGTTTTAGGGAGAAAAGGGTCTTATGGACACTCAGGAAATTATATCATTAATTATGCCTGTCAGAATGTTATGTAGCCCAAAGTAATTGAAAATTCTTAGGGCTGATTTTTCTTGTTTGTTTTGCTTTTTAGGTTTTTAACCGTTTTTAAAAGATTGTTTTTAGGTTTCCAGAGATTCTAAGCATTTGGTTAATGAAGAGAGTAAATTATTTTTGTTGGGAATAATTCCACAAAATAACTACACAGTCTCCGTACTTGACTTTGGATCTTGTTAATTGATGGCTTGCTTAAAAGAGAATTTACTTTCCCAGAGTATGTGTGTTCCTTAACCTAATATTAATGTCAATTTGAATTCCTGAGCCACGGGGGAAGAAAGGGTGATATGGGAGGGAACTGGGATCAGGGATGCTGACAGGCATCCCCCATGTACAAAAAGAGACAGGATTACACGTATGGAGTGCCATCCCCTGATGTTAACCCCCTGGCTATTCAGATAATAGAGTTCAGCCATCTCTAGGCTAGTCATCAACTAGCAGATAACACTCTTGGGTGGATGAAGAAAATGGCATCCTGGTTTTGGGCCATGATCTATCTGATTGTTCCAGATCCTAGGTCCCTTTTGACTTCTTTGGGTTGGGGAATCAAAGATATCATTCTCACATTTTTGGAAGATAAACTCTACAATAAGCATATCTATTATGCATCCAACTAGACAGAACTGGTTTTCAGGAAACCCCAAGGGAGTCAGCCACTTAAAGGAATCAGAAAAGAGAGTTCTAATTGACTGGAAAAGAAGAAAAATGTAGACTTTCAATCCAGAGATATATTTCTAAATGCTCGGCAGTTGTATTGCCTCTTCATTGTTCAGTGGTTACCATCCATGGTCACCATCATGCTTTTTTTCTGGGACAAAAGATCCAGAAACATTCCCACATGTAAGAAGGAGGAACCTTTAGCACTGTAACAATTTCAAAGAATGGATGAGACCCTGACCTACACTGCAGGTGGGAATATAAATTAATGCAAACTTCCTGGAAACCTACTTGGCATAATGTTAGGGAATGTATAAAAATGTTCACACCATCTAAATCAGGAACTTACCTTAAGGAAATAATCAAAGATGGAACTTCAGATTTATACTCAAAAATGTTTATTGTTACATTATCATGCACATGCTCAGGGGACAGGCTAGATATAGAAAATGGGAGATTGGCTAAATAGATTTTAATGTACATGCCATGGAATTCGAAAGGGTTGTGAAAAGTTACTTTTTGGAAAATAGTTAATGCTGTGGGAAAAATGTCTATGTTGGTGAGTAGATTGGGGGACTGTGGTTGTTTTTATCTTGTTTTGTATAATTATCTGTGTTTTCCAAATCTTGAGATGAGTGAGAATTATTTATAAGCACAGAAAAAAAGATATCATCGAAGAACAAAAAGAAAGAATATTGTTCCCACTCTTCAGTCCAACTATGATTTGAGCTCCATGTTTTTCCCAAAGATGAATTCGGGAATCTTTTGTACATGAATGATGTGCACCAGAGAACTGTATCATAGCTAACATTGCTGTGAAGTCCTCTCTCCTTTTGTGTGCAGTCTCTCCCAGAGGAACCCAGGATGCTGTAGATAGGTAGCTTCAGATGAATACTACAAAGCTGGTGTGAAGACCAGCCTTGATAGCCAATGCCAACAGGACGGTTTATTCCTTTAAGTCCTTAAGGGCTGCCTAGCAAAGATCACATCAGCATTGATGGTGGCCTGACTCTGAAAGACAGAACACTAGTCATTAAGCAGAGCCAACTGCCCCTCAGCACTTGCCGCCAGTGTAATTGGTGTCTTGCTTTCCCATGCCCTTGTTCCAGGAAATGACTTGGTTGTGTTTGGAGTTTCTGTAAATGGCAGTCACCCTTCTAGAGAAGGTCCATGTCTACCTCCCCCTTACTCAAGTCAGTATGTATTTATCAGAAGGTAATTTTCCCCCTATGACTCCCTGGGTTTACATTAGGGCCATGTCAGTCACATCACAGGGGGGCACGTGGAAAGAAGATAAAACTTCCCAAACATGAGAAATGTTCTGTCTTTAGCCAACTCCCAGACACACTTTGCCAAACATTTTCCTCTGAAATTTTCAAGGCCACGTGTTTGAATGGGAAATTTAATCCACATGTTTCTGATTCATACGTTTGCTCAATGCATCAAAATATCATCTCTTTGAAGTCCAAATGGCCTTTTTAATAGACTTCTTCCCTAAGAATGGAAACCTGTACTTGGCCAAGGACTAACAAATTTGAACCATCCAAAGCCTAAGTTTCTTTCAAAGTTCCCAACTTTGGGAGATTGAGCTAGACTTTGTAGCACACCCTGTAAACCCCCCCACCCCAGTTACCACAATGTGATCATAAATTTCAGGGCTCTTCACTGTACTGGTCCTTCTTGGTTCTATTCCCATATATTCATGGACTCCTCACTGAAAGCTAAGTGCCTAAGAGCTGTCTTCCAGGGAATTACCACAACAATTTGGTGAAAGAGAATGAGCAGAAGAAGGGAGTACCCACTCCCCCCCCCCACACACACACACACTCAAGAACCTGAGAAGATGATCAAGTGATTGGCCAGATGGGAGAGTATGGAAACAGAGGCAGCTGCAGACCGAGTATGGGATTCCAGCTCTCCCCAGAAACTCTGACTGTGAAACCTCAGAACTTCCAGGATTCTATTCCCAAACGTTACCTTGTGGACAGTGCTCCAGACCTCCTGCTCAAAAATGCAATTCTAAGTCTAGGCCACCCCTTCAAATCCCCCTTCCAAAGACAACTGGAAACATAAATCAGTGTTGTAGAAACGGAAAGTTAGGGAAGTGGTTTGGGTAAGATAAGAGTACATTATCTATCCCATGCAATGTTTCCATTGCTAAGCCCTGCCCGCCAGCTGGGCTCCAGAGCACAGGCCAGGGACAGGAGGGGTGTGTGTGAGTTAAGCAGATAGGGTGCTCTTTTTGCCTCCAGACTCCTATCTAAACTGTGATCTGCCACTGTACTTGGCATTAACTAACACAGCAGTCTCCTACTGAGTAAACTGAACGTGTTTATCTAAATAAGATTTAATGGACTACTCTACTGTTTCTTGAAAATCCCTTCTATGTCTTTTCATTCACAAATACTTAGAAAATTTGAACATAGCATAGCTATGAGCCCTAGCTCCCTGATGTGCCCACCATTAAGCCACATTTAGTGAAAATAAATCAAGTCTGTGTCATAAGCAATTTGCCTGCTCTCTGTCATTAATCACGTCAAGTAAGCAGATGAACAGTCATTTGCAAATGGGCATAAAATACAAGGAAAGTGGCTGAAATTTCCCTTAAGCTTGTCTTGTAAAAATAATAACTGAAGATGTTATCAGTTCAAAGATAAAGTACCATACACATACACACACACACACATACACACACACACACACACACATACACACACACACAAGTGTCTACATTAGAATGG
Organism: Mastomys coucha; assembly: GCF_008632895.1. Taxonomy (NCBI): domain Eukaryota; kingdom Metazoa; phylum Chordata; class Mammalia; order Rodentia; family Muridae; genus Mastomys; species Mastomys coucha. Next base: position 4,105,560 of record NW_022196914.1, read on the forward strand.
GAAAATTGTGGTTTGATATTTAACTTTTTTCAAATGGCTTTCTAATGAACTTCACCAATCAAAACCATAATGGTCTTCCCTGGAACATATAAAACCAACATAGAGTTCAAGTTGAGTTTTAAAGAACTGCTTATCAAAACTTTGTCAGTCTCCAGGGTTGACATGCCATAAATAAGAAGCTCTTCACCGTTTAGTTTTCTTGATGGAATCTACATTTGCAAATTTTTAGAGAGCTGATAGATAACAAGGCCACCAATTCATGTTCAAATAATGACATGTCCATAACTACCATGTGTTTCAGGGAAGGCAACTAAGTGCTGCTTCTGTTATCCAGATGGAAAAACTGAAATAGGTGGCCTGTTACATAAGATGCCAGCAAGCTAGATTTAGATCCTGAGGGTCAGCATCTCCTGGTTGGGATTTAAACCTCTGAGCAGCATCGCATCCCAACAGTTCTTCCTTCCTCTTCCTCCCAAGGGACTGTGAGAGGCCTTGGGGATGGATAATCTGGGTTCTGTGGCTTTTCAAAAACTGATTAGCAGCCAATCCTTACCATTCATTCAAATTTTATGCAAATGTTCAGGGTGTCAAATCTATAGTCTTGGAGAGGATCTGGCTGAAGGTTAAGTAGTCATATAACAGAAACCTCTTGTCCATTTGATCCTAAAGGGACTCAAAGACTGACCAGAACACCTCAAAGCAAAGGTTAGAAACCTGTGAAATAGTACATTCCCCAAAGCATCCCCACTTAAGTTAAATGGCTTGTCTTGGGTCTTAGCTAATGAGAGAATTGGGCCTAAAGCTGTCTGTCTTCATTTTGTTGACTTCTATAGCCAGTACCTCACACCAAACCCCATTAGTAGAAGACTGTTTTCCAAATCAACAAACCCATCACTGCTGTTCTTCAAATACCAGAGTCAAAAGTAAAATGATTAATGTGTGCAAGAGAGAACTTCTTAGAATAAGAAGTAATAGTAAATAGAAGGTAGTGCAATAGTTTAGATCAAGAATTGGCAAACACTTTCTATAAACAGCCAGATAGTAAATAGTTTATGCTTTGCAAGCCATATGGTCTCTGTTGCAAGTATTATAATTTTTACTACAGCCAGAGACAACATGTAAACGAGAACAAGCATGGCTGTGTTCCAATAAAACTTTATTCATGGACTCTGAAATGCAAATTTCATATAATTTTCACATGTCACAAAATATTATTTTTTTAATTCCTTCCTCTCAATTTAAAGATGTAATAAACCATTAGTAGCACACAGGCAGATGTCCAGATTTGGCTCACAATGTTTGTCAAATCTGGTGTAAAAGAAAACTTTGCTGCACAAAACTCAAGTAGATGTGAATAGAATTTGAAGGTTCTTTGAGTGACATTCTTGGAAGAGCTCAGACAATGTGGTCACTCTTTGGGCATTAGCATTCAAGTGCCAGGAACTGAGCAAATCTCCACTGGGGCAACTGTTATGTTTCTTTGCCTTTGGTTGAGAACCTGTAGACTATGTGTCCTGCTAAGAGCACAGCGAACATAGGATTCTCAGAAATGAGAGCATCCAGGACTCAAGGTTCCATATAGCAGATACTGATCACCCAAGTCAGCGGCTTAGTTCACTCTACATTAGCAGCAATCCTGGAATGGTTTATTTACTGAAGTCAGAATCATCCATTCACTGGGTTGTCTTCAGACAGGAAGTGTCCAATGGAGATCCATCGGCAGAATTCTAGTGGAACCAGCCTGGGATCACAGGTAAGTTGAGGAGAAGGAATGCAAACTTGGGCATGTTGTCTTACTAGACAGCTGAGGATTTTACTTTTAAAATTTGACCCATTTAGCTCTCCAAAATGGGGGTGACTCATAACAGTCATTAACAGAGGAAAACAGAAAAGTAAAATATTTCTCTATTCAATGATTCATGAGAAAATAAAAGGTTGGTTTACCTCTAAAGTATTTGTATTCCATAGATAGTATTTTATTAGTTTGGGGGGTTGTTTTTGTTTGTTTGTAACAAAACAGGCTTTGAATATCAAGTCTTGGATGCCATGTGCGGGATCCCAGTTAAGCTGTTGTCTAGCTCTTCTTAACCTAACCCTTTCAGGTATGAAGTGAATCTAGCAACACCTAAATTTACAGAAAGAAAGAAACACAATATCACCAAGCCTCTGATACAGTGTCAAACACAATCAAGAAGGGACAGGATGGACGATGCTAAAAGGCAACTTAAAAATGTGATTTCTATCCTTACCACATAGATATATTTACACATCGTGTTCACTGTGGCTCTGCTCACAAAGAGCTGGGAAGTGTCCATCAACTGATGAATGAATAATGAAAGTGTGATACGTATAAACAATGGAACTATATTCACTGTAAAGAAAAGTGAAATACAATGTACAGGAAAAATGGATGGAACTGGAAAATATCATACAAAGTGAGGTAACCCAGGCTTAGAAAGACAAACCGCAGCTTTCTTTGAGTTTTTACATTCGTAGGTTTTATTTGGAGTCTAAAGAAGTCAGGAAGATAGAACAGGCCCATGATAGAAGGGGAGAGAAAGAGGTCTTAGGTGTGTGGGGGGGAGGATACTAAAACATATCTGGTATGACAGTAGGGGGGACATCATGAAGGTCAAAGGCTTAACTGGGGAAGGAAGTGGGGTTATGGGGGGGGAGGTAGCAAATAGGCTAGCCCAATTGAAGGATTATTAAAAAGCCTTATGGATAGTCACTACTTTGTAACCTAATTAAAATATATACCTTCTGTTTGTTTAATTGTTTTGTTCTTCAAGACAATGTTTCTCTGTATAGCCCTTGATGTCCTAGAACTCACACTGTGGATTAAGTGGGCCTCAATCTCAGAGCTCTACCTGCCTCTGCCTCTCAAGTACTGAGATGAAAGGCATGTGGGGCCACCTGGAAAAATATACAACTTTTTAAAAGGAGTTCAAATAGAAGAACCTTGTGTAGGTGAATAAGGTTTCCCTCAGAAAACACTGGTTGTTAAATGAAAATCTCAAGGCCATGAATGGAATGCCTCCCTACAAGTCATTGGTCAAGGGGGCTCCAGAAGTCCCTCAGACAACACAGGCTATTGTCATTGATCTTGGTTTCACACCATAACCAGATAGCAAGAATATTATAATATACCTTGATTGCAAGACATAGAGAAATCAAGCTGGAATGCACAGAGAAACTTCCTCCATTCTGGCTGGCTTTCAGAGTGGCCAAAGGTGCTATATAGTCTAATAAAGGAGTCATTAATGGACTTGGCCAGCAGTGAACTCTGCATACTATAATACTGACTTTCCAGGCAAGATTGCCTACAGATGTAATAATGGCATGGCTATTATGAGGGTAACCAACTGCTTTCCACATGGATTTGAGACTTTCCTCAGGAGATAAATTTATATCTGGTACCTTGTCAAGAGCCCATGGCTAGGGAGGTCATAGGCCCTAGCCAGGGAACATAGTGTGATTTTGCTAATGGATATGCCATTAAACTGCATTCTGAATATTTATAACCAAAGATTAGTACTTCTCTAAACCTTAGAGAAGCTCCTATTTGCAATGGGCAGCTGTCAGTGAAGAGAGCACAACTGGTCAAAGTCCTAAGAACACTTAACTGTTGAATTCTCAGCCCTAGATGGGACAACAATATCAACTGCAAGGATCAGGAAACATCACAGAAGATGTTGCACAAAAGCTGCTTAAGACCAGCCAGTCAATAATTGCAACACAGCTGGAAGAGGGGTCTGTGAGGTCGCACCATTAGCTGAGGAATTCTTAAACTGATGGCTACCAGCAGAGATGAAGTTGTTAATCTTTGAAGGTAAGGTCACTGGTAGGTTGCCCAGGAGCATGGAGGTAGCACTAACTGGATCCAGTGACTTATAAAAAGAAAGGGGGGGGCAACAAAAGGAGCTTAGTGCTGTCCTCCAGAGCCGCATTGTCTGGCCACTTCTCCACTGGACTTCACCAGGCACACAGCACCAGGAACATCTAGACAGGAACCTAGAATAACTGTCTTCTGAGTTATTCCAGCAGCAAATAAAAACAGCATGCAGAGGCCCACAGCCAAATGTCAGGCAGAGCTCTGGGAGTCTTGTGGAAGAGTAAGGGATAAAATCACATGAGCTGGAGGGGTCATGAACACAAGAAGACCTATAAAGTCACCTAACCTGGGCCCATGGGCACTCACAGACATTGAACCACTAATCAAAGAGCATGCAGGAGCTGGACCTAGGCCCTCTACACATTTGCAGCAAATGTGCAACTTGGTCTTCAAGTGGATCCCTAACAACTGGAGTAGGGGATGTCTCTGAGTCTGTTGTCTGCCATTGGATCTCCTTCCTCTACCTGGATTGTCTGGTTCGGCCTCAGTGAGAAAGGTAGTGGTTAGTCCTGCTGTGACTAGATATTCCAGGGCAGGGTGGTACCCAAGAGGTCTTCTCCTTCTCTGAGAGGAGGGGGCAATGGGAGAGGGTCTTATAAGGGTTGGGACTGGGAGGAAAGGAGGGAGGGGCTGCAATCGGGATGCAAAGGGACTAAATAAATTACTGGAGGAGCATGGAAAGAGAACAAGAAGGGGAGACACATGTTAGGGAAGTAAGATCCTGGAAAGATTAGAGGGGAAAATTAGAAGTATGTAAGATCAAGATGCATTATATGATGTATAAAATTACCAAAAAATACATTTTAAAATATTTTTTTAAAAGAAAAAAATGTGATTGCTACAACATTGAGCCTCACGAATGTAACCATCTTGGCCAAAATCAATACATCTCAAAGAGATTGTGTGCCTCTCCCCTGGTCATTAGACTACTGGACCAATAATCCTGAGAATCTCATACTAGGAAAAGAGAAAGTCTGGAGCCCCAGCATCAGTGAGAGGAGGAACCTGTCTCCAGGAGATGTCACACAGTCCTGGCAACTTGTCAGCTCACCTTGCAGGGCAGTCTGGAGCTATGATGGTGATGAGCATATTCACCTTGATCCAATTAGTTGTGAACCCTTCTTGCTGTCTGTTTAAACCTAAACCTCATGTGAAGACTCCACAAGACAAACTCAAGGAGTCATTGGGTCTCTCTCTTTGTTCCTCTTCCCAGTGTTCCACACTGAATGGATCTCCTGTCTCTGCATTCACTGTCCCTTGTCTGTTTAATTGGTTTATGGGAATGGATGGGCCTAGCCCAGCTTCTTAGAATGGCCAGAGCCCAAGCTTTGATCCTAAAACTGATAGTAACCCAAACACAGTTGAAAAAACCCACTGTGCATAATGACAATCTTTTACTACAATGGGCTGTGTTGATAAAAGTTAGACTCTAAAGACTGGATTTGGCTGAAAGAATATTTATACAGACCCTGTGCACTCTGGATGGCTGGTCAGGGATGATCTATCTGCCAGTAATCAACGTCTTTGAGAAACAGGAATAACTATAAACATCACTGTGTGAGAAACAAGGAGTGAGTTCTTCTCAAGGCAAGCTGCAACTGCACAATTTCAAGATGACATTTTATTTCATCTAAAAGAAATAATTGCACTTATTAAGGTAGTGTTCCCCAGTGGATCGGGATCTGGAAGCAAGCTTCTATCATCTAATAACAACCATGAGCAAGACTGTTTGGGGCTGAGGAACTCACAAGACTCAAAACTATATTTCCAAAATGAGTCACAACCCAACAAAAGGACTTAGGTACTAACACCTAATCTCCATTGAAATCAAACATTTATTCTTACAGTGTTGTTTATATTATTGAGTTCTGTTTTTTCCCTCTTTTTTATAGTTAGAGATCAGGTTGTGTGTCTTGTTGCTGTTTTGTTGTATAGGTTGTAGGAAACCAACTGTGGCTAGCTCTCACCTTCCTTAAAATAACAGAATGGGTTAGGTCTAAGCTGGTGGATTTGGTTGATGGAGACAAACAGATTCAGCAAAGTCACCCATCTTGCTTACTTGACTCTCTGGCTATTAGTAGGGAAAGCACATTTAACAAGCCAAAGCTTCATTGCAGTCTTAACCTGGCTCAGGCTTCAGTCTGGACTAACTCAGTAGACACACGTTTCTCCTATCAGAACACTAAAGAGCTATTCAAGTTTACAGATAACTGTAGAAACTTGTAACAAGCCAAAGCCAATCAAGTTTTCTCAACCTCAGGTAAGAGGTACAAGCCAAGGCTCCACCACTTGTGTGAGCGCGAAAGGTAGATGCTCAAAGCCGACTTACAAGGACTGGAGTGAAGACAGCTTAAAAATGTGGTTCTCTCATTCCTAAGTCTTCCAATTGGACATTAAATTCAAGATCAAAGCAAAATACAACCCCACCTGTCCTCTATGTGTTTCTTCATGTCAAGTGACCTTCCTAATTTGAGAAGTAAATATTTCTGTCAACAAACTTGCTGGGAATTGTCAAGACAAAACAAAAAAAAACAAAACCATAATCTATCTCTTAACTAACTTAAGTTTGTTTAGGTGTTTTATGAAATTCACAACACATGCCATGATGTTAAAATATGCAAGTTAAAAAAAGCAACACACATGTGTGAGAGATGATTTACACAACTAACCTTGAGGTAGGGAAAGGACCACCATACAGAATATTATGATCTGGCTGACGCTCTGTGCTTAACTTGAAGATTTTCCCAGCAAATACTTGGCAGACCCCAGGTTTGAAGCTAGGACTGTCTCACTGCCACACCCATCCCATTTCTATAATACAATAGCAGTTTGCCAAAGATAGAGCTATGAATGCCCTTCATTGCTTGTCATATGAGCACTGTCTGTAAACACAAAAGTTTCTCTAACGAGTCCTAAAGTATGGCAAACTCAAAAATGGAGGACATCAAATTAAATGTGAATCATTCCAATAGGAAAACAATACTAGAAAGTCAAAATTCTCCTCAAGTCCATGTCAATGACAGCAATGGATGAGTCCCTCGAGCCACAGGTCCAACCTGGCTCTGTCAAGCCCCACTTTCTATGATCATTCACAAATTTAACAGCCAACCTCAACAATAATCTCTATAGCCTCATAAATCCAGGTCCACAAAATCAAGTGAATTTCACATTGGTCTGTTCTGTTCCATATATTGAATTTCATCATCTCTTGAGGTTGAGTTCTTCCCCAGGAATAATGGAAGCAATTTAACCACCTGCATTAGTGCTTTCAAGTTCAAGATCAATTTTATTAGGTACGCTCACTAGATAGTGGCCAAGATGATACATTTTGAAGATCATTTGCTGACTGTTAAAGTGGCATCCACAGCAGGATTAGAGTATGGGCACTATCCTCTCCTAAACCCAGTGAAACATGATCACAGCTGGACTCTGGCCTAGGATTGTTCCCCACACAGTGCCCCAGAGAGCAGCTGTCAATCATTTGGAGTTGGTGCTTCGGTTAAAACTAACCTACAAACTCCAGTCTACACTCATCAGTTAACAGGACAGGCCAAGGTGAATCCATGCAGGCTTTGGTCCTCATCACTGGTTTTCTGAAAACTGCCAGAAAATGGTTTAGGATCTAGAGGAAAGAGAGCTTACCTCTGACCTCAACACTTCAAACCTGACTTCACACCAGTTTAAAACACTTTATGGCACCTTTCCATTCATCCTGTGCTCTGCATGTTCCTCTCTGTCCTGAATTCTGTCTTTAGCGCAGCTGACACATGCTGTAGGGTCTCACAGCTGTCTCCAGAGAGGAGCCCCGTACTTTTTAAACAGCCTTGCTTTGTGCCCTGACCTGCAGACCGGCTGCATACTTTGGTGTTCTGACAGCCAGTCATGTCTTTTGTCCCAGGCACATGGATACAGTAGGGTAGGGAAAGTTCACATTGAATGCTCACATTGCAAAATGTAAATAGATGGCTCAGTCCAGAGGCCCCGTGCACTAGCTGGGAAGATGAAACCTCCCAAAGAAAAAGAGATGGATCCAAAGAGGGCTTTTCAGACAGCCCTGCAGGACAGTGGGGGCTCTGGTAGCCATACCTGGAAGCCAAAATGAGGGAAATCCATGAGCAGCAAGGGACCAGATCCCTCAGGAGAAGGGAACCTGTGGTTATCCATTCTCTCATTCCTTCCTGACCTGTGGCCCCAGATTTCTTTGGTTTTGTTTGTTTGTTTGTTTGTTTGTTTGTTTGTTGGGTTTTTTTATTAATCATTTTATTCTTCTACATTTCAAATGATATTCCCCTTCCTGGCTACCACTCCACAAACCCCTTACCCATCCCCCCTCTCCCCTCTCCCCTTTGCCTCTTGAGGATGCTTTTCCACCCACCCACCCATTCCCACCTCACCACTCCAGCATCCCCCTTCAATGGGGCATCAAGCCGCCACAGGACCAAGGGCCTCCCCTCCTACTGGCCCCAGATTTCTTCTGACCTACTTCTTTTCCTTCCTCAGCCCTGACCCCTCCTTCCTCCTTATCTTTTATCTTCTTTTGTTGCTCTAATATCTCACTGCTTCGTATTCTCCCTCCTTTTGCTCATTGGTCTAACCCAGCAGCTCCTGTTTTCCTTCTGTTTGGAACTCATATCACTTTCTTCCTGTTTCCCATAGAACATCCATCGCTGCTTCTGTCTAGCTAAGACTCTGCATTAAGAGTCCCCGCCTAGCCCGCTCTGTCTGCCTGCAACAGGCTGTTTTCACAAGGAAGGGATGGGAAGGGTTCTGAATTTCATCACCCAGCACAAGTGGCTGGGGTGTCACCTCCCTTTATCCCTCCATTCTCCTAGACTACCTATTTTTAATTTTACCTTTTGTTATTTTAGCCTATTACATTTTTTATGATTTTTTTACAACATGAGTAATGTGTTTATTATATATTAGTAAACAGAAAGGTGAAAATAAAAGATCACCTGCTGTTTCACCCTCCAGAGAGAACTGGTGCTTATAATTGACTTGATGAACATCACTTGAAATATTCAAAGATGAGAGAGAAAGGTACTGTTTTTGCTTTTATGGAGCCTATATCCAATGAGGAAAAAAATTCAATAAACCACTATAGCATATTAAGAAAGAGCAGGGTCAGTAGGAGCAAAGGCCAATGATTTATACTTCTGGTAAATCTCCTAGAAAACAAGTGGGAATTGGCCAAGTATAAAGTAGAGAGAGGGAGGACACAAGGCAATAACTCTGAAGATGGAGAGCTGGGCACATCCAGAGAAATGAAGGAGACTCAGTGTGATTGAAAGCTTTGACAATGTCAGTCACTAGTCTGAGAGAAGATGGGGCAGGCGCTGGGCCTATGAGTCACATGACAATATTTCCAGAGCACTAAAGGGAACAATGGAGATTACTAAGGGACGGGAACAGCTTTATATGGCTATACTTTTGGTAGACCCATGAGCCTAACAATGGGACCACAATAATCAATTAACATTGCTTTTTAAAAATGTGTACGTGTATGTGGGTGTGTACAAATGTGAGTATGTGTGTTTGAGTGTGTATACAAGTATGAGTATGTGTGTATGAGTATGTGTGAGTCTGTATGTGTATGTGTTTATGTGTATATGAATGTGTGTATGTGTGTGAATGTGTATGTAAGTGTACATGTGAGTGTCTGTGTGTATATATATATACATATATATATATATGAGTGTCAGTATATGTATGTGAGTGTGCATGTGAGTGTGTGTATATACATATATGAGTGTCAGTATGTGTGTGTAAGTATGTGTGTATCTGTGTGTTTATGTGTGTATGAGTAGTGTGTATATGTGTGTGAGAGAGTGTGTATGTGAGTGTGTGTATAGTGTATGTGTACATGTGTATGTGTGCAAATGTGTTAGTGTGTGTGAGTGTGCATGTGTGCATGTGTGAATGCAGTGTGAAGCAGTGTGGTTGTGTAAGTTCGTGTGTGTGAATTCAGGCACAAGTAGAGCTCAGAGAACAACTTTGGGTGTCAGCCCTGACCTTCCACCTTGCCTGAGACAGGGTTCTTTCATTGTTCACTACATTTTCCAGGTGAGCTGGACCACAACCATCCAGGGATTCTTCCATCTCATTGTAGACAGGCTGGATTTGCTGTCCTATGCTGCCATGCATGGCTTTATGTGGCTTCTATGGACTCAAACTTGGGTCTTTGAGTTTGCCCAACAAGCATCTACTCATTTCTAGCACTGCTTTTAAACAGAACTTTCAACTTAAAGGATGGAAGAAGGGGAAAGGAGGGAAGAAAGGGGTGAGATAATAGGGGGAAGCTGCTTTTCTAGTTTTTGTGGCCAAGTCCCTGACAGGAAGCAACTTATGGAGAGAATTATTTTGGCTCATGGTTTCCAGGGGGAAGTCCATCCCGGCAGGGAAAGTGTGGTGACATACATCTGAACAGCAGGACCTTGCTTCCATCTGGCCTGATCAGGAAGCAGAGAGACAAAAAGAGAGATGAGAGTGTCTATACTCAGCTCCCTTCTCAAGCTTTTTTATTTAGTCTGGGACCCCAGCCTAAATAAATGTAGCTATACTTCAATATAATATGTATATATATATATATATATATATATATATATATATACCAACCAAACAAACAAACAAAAGAAACCTGCATCAAGTGTCTCAAGCCCATCAATAAGGAAGCTAAGGCAAAAGGATTAATACAAGCTGAAGGCCAGCCTGGACTACATAGAGCATCCCATTCATAGTGAGACTTGTCTCAATGTGGTGCTTGCAAAATGGCTCATGGGGTAAAGGCATTTGTTGTACAAGCCTGACAACCTGAGATCAATCCCCAGAACTCACAGGGGAGGGAAGGCACTGATATCCTCTGACCTCCAAATTCATTCATTCAGTCAGTCATTCACTTATTCATTCATCCATCCCCCTTTCTTGCACCCACATGCATATACATACATACATATATATATACATATATATATATACACACATATACATGCAATAACAATAAATGAAATTTTAAAATTTCTATAAAGGAAAAATCACTTATTGCAAATAACAAAATTAGATTCCCAGTTATGACTGCCTTACAACCTGCCATTTGAAATATAGTACACCAGCCATGAAAAACACCCAGGGGATACCTACTATGACATATTTAAGCATTTAAAGTTCACTTATAACAATAAAATAGAAAGCTCAAAAGCCTCATGCATGCACTATTTAGATACCACCAAAATATAAAGAATCCAGAAAACAGTAAAACTGGTAAAAAGGATATGTTATGTGTTCTGACTTGATTTTTAATAATTTTACAGCTGCTTTCAATTCAGATCTTTATTGAATCTTCCATACTAATCCATACTTTGCTGCCAATCACTTTGTTAAGAAATGCACAATTTGAATATGCTTGCCCATTTTACCCCCATAGTGTGTAAGCAACAGTTTCTTCTTATTGTAGTAACCAGGAATTGGCGAAAAGAATATACCTAAAACTCCTTTTGCTGGCTGGGTCTTTCAACTGCTTTTTCCCATGCTCTCTGGGACACTCATGACAATGTGTCCTCCAAGTCTCAGGCCTTCACCTGAGAGTCAGGAGGCCCCAACAAGTGAGAAGAGGCACACCCCAAGGCTGCCTGACTACAATCAGTGTTTACCCATCCACAAACAGGTAAGAAGTGTGGTTTTAAAGACAGCCAGATCTATTTCTATTCATCATTGTTATCTTTCTCAAGCAAAGCATAGTTTCTAAGCTTTCCTGAATCTGAGTTTTGTTTTCTGAACAGCAGATTGTTATATGTAAGGCAGATGTCTTCCAGCACATTTCTTGGCTGCTGTCTTTACTCCGTGATTCCATGAAAGTTTTCTTCACATTCTACAAAGTGGTAGGATCTCCAAAGGAAGGCAGTCTCGCCAGCTCAGAAAAGCATTTTCTATTTTAGCAGGATTAGAAGTATCCATGCACCATGGGCCACAGATACCACTGCTTGGCTTGAGGCCCCCGGATGCATCGCTGGAGAACAGATAAAGGTCTTTGGAGCTTTGTGGTCTTTTCTGAAACTTAGATTGCATCAGTTTCAAAGAATGTCTGACTTTGTCTGGCTGTCCAGAATATCTGCCTAAGTCCCCTTTACTCTTTGCATCTGTCTAAACAAGGGCAGAGGGCATGTTGAATATGATACAAAGCCAAGAGACAGTATACGGCTCTGGGGGCAAACTCAAGAGTCCACAGCAAGAATGACTCCAGACGAACTCAACCTGTTTTCTGCAAAAGCAGAATTTAAATGTTCTGTCTGCTAAAAGTGCATTTGAAAAATGAAATATTTCCATATGGCTTTATTTTCTTCTATATAAAAGGGTTAGACTAAATTCTGTCTTTTGAAAAACACAGCACTTTATGTACGTAGTGCTGATACATGCACTGAAGTCATCTGGAAAAAATACAAGCAGCTATAACAAATGCCAAATGCCAGAAGCAGCCAGTCTCATTCTAGTGAAAAAAAAAAATAGACAGAGGAATGTGTACAGGTGACAGGGCAAGCAGAAACAATCAAATATATCATACCAAGGTGACTGGAAAGTTCCAAAATGCGTTTTTCATACAAAAACAAAACAACAGAAAAAAAAAAAAACCAACCAAACCTCAGAATCTTCACATGGACATATTTCAGAAGCGTACAGTTGATAGTGGTATTACTCAAACCAGTCTCTAGACTTTGAGTTTTTGTTAGATAATTCTTTTTAATTCTTGAGAGAAAGCTACTATTGTTCAGGAGGAAACATATTATTACATGACGTTTTGAATCTCAAATAGAGAGATTCACCACATATTACACACACACACACACACACACACACACACACACACACACACACACAGTATTTAGCAATTTAGAACCCCCCCCCCCCAGAAGAAAACACTTTTTCAGGGTACATTATACCAAATTGTATTGGGACCTTACGTTCTTTTGGAATATAACACAGCTGCAAGCAAGAGTAACATTTCTGTCAGTTGTTTACCAAATAGCCATATCATTTTACTGGTGAGAGTCTGATAGAGTCCAGATAGCCCAAGAGAAGAAGCAGATTAGAAAAGAAGGGATCAAACCTTTCTTCACCATTTGCTATATAGAGTAAATCCAAGAGAGAAAGGAGAAATATTTCTAAGATCAAAGTTAATATGTTCAAATATAAAGGAATGCTTTGTATTTGTTGTTGGTTTTTTGTTGTCTTGTTTGGTTTTTGGTTGTTTTTAATTGAAACAGAATCTCATATGCCCAGGCTTCCTTGAACTCTATGTAGCCAAGTGCTACATAGAGTTAGTATTTCATTACTGTAAAAAGACACCATAACCAAGACAACTTTTATAAAGGACAATATTTAATTGGGGCTGGCTTACAGGTTCAGAGGTTCAGTCCATTATATCATGGCAGGAAGCACGGCATCATACAGGCAGAGATGGTGCTGGGGGATCTGAGAGTTCTACATTTTGAACCAAAGGCAGCAAGGAACAGACTGGCAGCTGGGAGGAGGGTCTCTTCCACATGGGCAGAGCTTCAAGGCCCATCCCCAGTGATGTGCTTCCTCCAACAAGGCCATACCCACTCCAACAAGGTCACACTTCCTAGTAGTGCCACTTTCCATGGACCAAGCATATTCAAACCACCACATCATGAATGACCTTGAACTAGTGATTGGTCTGGCTCATCTTGCTAGTGATAGGATTGTAGGTATGTACAACCACAACCAGATTACTACACAATAAGGATCCAACTCAAAGCTCTATGCATACTAGGCAAGAAATTTACCAATTGCACTACATTCCTGGGCCTTCTTTCTTACTGTGGTATGTGTGTGTGGTCATCTGTGGTCATGTGTGAGGGTGGGTGTCAGATGATGACCATAGGGTCATTCTACAAGTTCTACCCATATTTTTTGTTGTTGTTGTTCTGTTCTGTTCTGTTTTGTTTTGTCTTTCTACAACCTAGAACTTGCCAGGGAGACCAGACTGGTTGATCAGCAAGATTCTGAGTCCCACCTATCTTCCCACCCCTAGTGCTAGGGTGGGTAACAGTGCATACCTCTATGCTATGCCTATTTGTTCTTAACATGGATTCTAAGGATGTGCAAGCATTTTATCAACTGACCCATGTCCCTACTCCCACCCAATTTCTTTAATATATAGCTTTTCCCTCCTTTTGTTCAGAACAGAACTTTATTTTGGTTGTAACATAAAGAAACATCTCACAGAGGACCAGAATTGCTCAAGGCTTTAGAAAACACTTCATGGACTAATGAGTGTAATTCCCCTGTCTCAGCTCATTCAGATAGCAGACTCGTTCCATTTCCTTCCATGTGCCACCAGATTCCACCCCACTCCCCTGCCATTATTTTCCCCCACTTTGTTTTGTCTTTCCCTTCAGTAAACTCGACACCCTGGTAATTCAATCTCTATTCAATGTCATGGTTGAATCAAATGGCTGTCACTCAAAATATAACCCACAGCTCAAACTATAGCATGCTTGAGTGATCAGGGCAAATATCCACAAATCTGGAATTTCTGGGGTTTTAGCCATGGAGCTGCTAAGTGGCTTTATATAAGATCTCCACCTCCAGAGAACAGGTCAAATCCTGCTTGTACTGACTGGGACCAGGCAGGGTGAGACCCTGGGGAGAAGCATTCCACCTGAAATTCTGCTGTTGATTGGAGAGCTGATGGGGAAGGGATTTCAGCAACCTTGGCCACCACAGCCCTGACCTCACAAGGTGGAGGCAGGAATTAGCAAATAATGGGAAAGCTTAACAAACTGTCACTTTCACACCAAGGTAGCCATCCTGGAAAGACAGAAAGGGGGCCTGGCTTAAAGATGGCTTTACTCTTGCAGTATAAATATTCAGGTTTCCCAGCAGGGGAAAAAATCATTTTCATTCCTACTGCTAGCTCTACTTAAACAAGTCTGAAGGCCAATAAAAACACAGCACTGGTTTACAAGGGTGAAGAGAAATGGAGGACGATGGTGAATCTTCCTTAGGTTCAGAAGTTTAAAGGGAAAATCCTAAGTATGGAAAATGACAAGTTGTATTGATGTTTTCTTTTTAACAATTCAAGATATGAACCAGGCCCAGGCATACTGTACAAATATTATTAGACAGAGAATAGAAAGCACTTGAAAGTCTAGTGTAGAGGAACACCTGGAGAAATGTGTTGCCCTCTCGAGTTGGAAGTTACAAGCACTCGAACACACAAACACAGCCTATGAACCTGTTGCATGTTAGCTGAGCTGCCTGAGAAGAGCTGAGAGGAACCCAGAGGAGTTGAAATTGGGGTTAGGAAAATGGGCTGACAAGATCCAGAGCTGAGCAGCACACCCCCGCTCCCAACCCCCATCAGAGACTTTTGCCAAGCAAATTCACTCCTAAGAACGAACGGGACAAATAGGTCCTCACTCAGCCCTGTGACAAAGCAGGCTCTACATGAATTTTTGTAGAATTGAATTGTTGAAATCACCAGGATTCAGATGGAGACCTGGGGATAGGGGTGTCTGTCATTCTGCTCAAGCAGAGCGGTTTGAGAAGGAAGAGATTTCAGAACTGAATAGACTCCTGTGTGACTGACAGAAAAAGGAGAGGAAAAGCAAACAACAAGAGGATGAATGATGAAAATCAAATGGATGTGGAGCCATTTAAGTAATTGGGTCAAAGGATAGTAAATGCAGTTCAATTTAGGATAATGTTCAATAAATCGCTTTAAGAAATAACCTAGGGAATACAGGTTAAATGGAACAGCCATGTCGGAGATTGATCTGCAAGATACAATAAAAAAAAAATCATTGAAGCTGCCCTCTGGAGCATGACCAGTTTTACTGAAAAGGTCACAGCTACTCTAACAGCAAGAACGCAGACCCCCAGACCCCGGAGCAGCTGCCCTCATTCACAAACCCTTTCCTGCTGCCCTATGCTAATAAAGAGTTACTCAATTTCTAGACGCTCTGTAAACTTAATATATTTTAATATCAGTGTAGGCCTTTCCAAATTCTTCTCTTTGGAGAGGGGCTTGGAAAAGTTGACAATTTTATTCATAGATAAAAGCTCATGGTACAAATGTGCAACCTTCTTGTCAAATTCTTCAGTGGCCACAGCTGAAGGAGGGGGTTCCTCTAAAGAAACTAGGAACAGCATAAGTGAGGTGTCAGCTAAGGAAGCTTATGCTCGCTTCAGGGATAGACAGAGTTTGCAGTCCTCTGATTGGCATTTGGCTGTTTGAATTTAAATAGGGCTCCTTTAGTTATGCACAAGAAAGTTTGGAATAGCAGTTCATTTCAATGGAGAGCATGGTGCTCAACTCCTAGTAGTACACAGTAAATATTAAGAACCACTCCACTCCACCTGGAAAGTCCTGGGAGAATTTGTGGGAAGAATTGCCTTCCTTTATTCTATCCTTTCACTGGAATGCCCCTGGTGTGCAGTTAGTGATGGAATGGCCTCAATTTTGTTAGTGAATTCCAGGCACTATCTAAGTTGGTTTCCAGGGAATAGAAGCCTGGAGCAGTGGTCCTCATCCTTCCTAATTCTGTGATCCTTTAATGCAGTTCCTCATGTTGTGGTGACCCCCAAACCAAAAAATTATTTTGTTACTATGTCATATCTGTAATTTTACTACTGTTATGAATCCTAATGTAAATGTTTTTAGAGACGGAGGTTTACCAAAGGGGTCATGACTCACAGGTTGTATGTTCAAGTATACACGTGTGTAGGGATGAGCATGTGTGTACATGCATGGGAAGTCCAGAAGATAACATCAGGTGTCAGCCCTTGTCAGGCTCTCTCATTGGCCTGCATCTTGCCAAGTGAACTAGATTCGCTGGCTAGTAACCCCAAAGGATCTGTTGTCTCCACTTCCCTAGTGCTGGGATTACAAGTGAGGAGCACTGAGCAGCTACTCCATGTGCATTTTAAGGGCTGAGCTCAGGTTCTTACATTTTCACAGCATGCAGTCTATTGACTAAACCAACATCCCAAGCATGAAACAATGTTCAGTCATGGTGAAAGAAGTAGATGTGGTAGAACTGGCCATAGAAAAGGAGAGAAGAGCAGAGGGGAAAAATTCCACCCAGACTGTTCTGAGGACAGTGGAGGAACTGTACAATAAAGACTATAAATAACTACCAGTGACACAGGAGGAAAGCTGAAGCATGACAGACCACGACTCTAGTACTACAACTCTATTCCAGCACAAACTAGGTCTGTCTTTCCCTTAACAACTACCATTTATCAACACTCAAACATCCAGAAGCTACAGTGACTGAAAATACTGTGGTAGACTCTCAATGACTGTTATAAATAAATAATCATAGGAGAAGTCAAATCAATAGAACAATTGAATGAAAACTGCATGTGTATGCACAAACACATTTTCTCCTTCTCTCCCTCCCTCCCTTCCTCCTTCTGTCCTTCCACAGAAATATATGATTCCAATGTAAAAACAGAAAAAAAAAGTTTTGTTCCAAACTAGTAAAAATACTCAAATTAGTCCCTCTACTTCTATCTAATAATTATCTTACAATATTTCATTGGCCTCTTTTTTTTAAAAGAATAATTTGCTATCTATTCTCAAGAGCAGTTCCCAAATAAAATTGATTTCATCATGATTCAAACTTAACAACACTTTTAGTAAAGAAACACTAGATAAACACTAGGAGAGCTAATTCTTTGTGCCAAACAACCAAACAGATGTGAGTCCTACCACTTCCTACCTTTCCAAAAGACTATGATTAATGGAGAATTATAGGAATACTCTAATTCTTGTTGAAAAGCTTGATCGATTTATTGGTGCCTGCAGCCAAATAATAACCAGGTCCATGCTTCAAATCACTGCAGAGAACCCAGAATCTGGGGCTCATCAAGGTTCTGTCCTTCACTGCAAGACCTGTGCCAAGAGCGTTTCCTTCCAGCTCAGCAATCCTTCTTCCTTTCTACATAAATTCTACATACTTTTCCTTTGCTCCTGCCTTGGTGAACATTTTTTGTGGCAGCCTTGCAAGTGATTTCTGTCCTTTGAAGATTCCTTAAAGTTACACCACGCTTCTACTCCCTGGGCTTGGAATGGTTTCCACTTTCCACCAGAATGAGAACTTCCACCAAAGTGTCAGGGCAGCAGCGATCCCCCAGGAAGCCGTTGCTGACCCAGTTATGTCTAGACTAGGATGGGCTCTCCTGCCCTGTGTTCTCATAGGGTTAGACTCTCCTGCCCTCTGTCTCCCCAGTACTTCATCTTCACACATTGTTATTAATTTCTATTTAATTGTTTGCCTTCCCAGCTGGAGTTTAACACCCCAAGGAAAATATTATAGTATTTGCTATCTAATGATTGTTAGGTAGATAAAAAAGAAAAAAAAAAAACCCTCCAAAGTTTTATCAGCTGTTAGCATCTAAATTTTATGTATCCTCATGTGATTAACCACAATTTTTTTAAATTAATTGTCTTCAGGAAGTTTTTCAGCCATTCTTCATTTAGTAGTTGAATTATGGGAGATGAGGGGCATTTAACTAGTCAAGTTTCAGCTTCCCTTGCAGCTATACTCTGGCGAATAATGTGATTTGAATTGATGTGTACAGCTTCTAGGTTGTGTCATTTAAAAAAAAGTTTCTTTTCCATTTAATCTTTCCCTGTTCATAAAATCTAGAAAACAAAAGCAAACATCAGTTGTCAATCAGCATCATCCAGAGAGATAAAAATACAAGATAGGCCACAAGGCAAAGGAAACCTCATCTCTGCTATTCATTTGACACTCTCCTACATCAAAAGCAAACTTTTCTTTTGTCTATACTTCTGAATTTTCTTCTTTTTTTCTCTCTCTCACTCTTCTCAATATTTATTCATATATTTACCATAATAATTTATCTCAATCATTTGCATCAATTTCTGATTCCTGTAGCTTAATTCTGTGTACAAATGAGACAAGTGTCCTATTAAAGCATCCAAGTATGTTTTATCAATACCATTATGTATACAGGGAACTTTCAATTATTTAATATTCATATCATCATCTATCAATAAATACTGTAATAGAGTATAACACCTATGAATATCATCTGCACTTTGCATAAAAACACTTTGTATACTCATGGTAACTCATGGCTGCCTACCTAATTTGGAACTGTAAGAAAAATTGTGCTAAGAAATACAAGTTGCCCTCTATCACTGTGGAGCATAAGAGCCTTTATGTCAACAGTACATCCAGCAAGAACTAAACATTTCGTGGTATCTTTTATCCATCCATAAGTCCTTGGAGGCTAGAAGTAAGGAAAGAGCACTCTTGTGGAGTGCTTATGGAAGCAGCCTTTGGCTGTCAAGTCACACCTTATATATTTGGATTTTTAAAAAGTCAATGTTTGCTGTTAGAACTAATAAATCACAACGAGGCACTACAATAGACTTTTTCATAACTCCAAGGCCTCAAAGGCTGAAGGAATCCTCACAATGGTTGGCAAGGGTTGCTTCACTTTGCAATGCTTTTAAGACACATCCAGAAATGACACATTAAGAGCTGGACTCAGCCTTTGCCATGATGGCTGCAGTGGTTTGTAGATTTAAGTGCCTTGAATGAGCCAGGTAAAAATAAACCAAATTCTCCTCAAAATCATAATGCTGCTACCTAGAATCTCCCTTTAGAGAACCAGAGAGCCCATCTTCTATGAGCCCTTGTTCTAAGACCAGAGATATCCTTTTCTATGGGCCACCCTTGCTTACTTTCAATTAGAGCCACAGTGGATGCTGTGTTTCCCAGAACTCATTCCCACGGATAACAATACCACTTTTGGGAGGTTATTTGAGCAAATGTCATCTTTCCAGTGAAGCCCATTCTGGCTACCATGTCTGAAACTCCAAGTCTCTCTGATGCTTTGTCCTTGCAACATGACTTTTACAAGTGTATAATTTACAAGTGTCTCTGGTTTATTTATCTCTGGTGTATCTATTCCCTATAATAAGAACACAAGATTCCTGAGGACAGAGAAGTGATTATCATGGCTCAGTGTTGTAGTCTAATGCCCAGAACAGTACAAAACTCAACAAAGAAGAGAGGATTTGAGGGTACTTGTCAAACAATGAATAAAAGTGAAGGGGTATATTTTACATGTATATTTTCATTGAGCACTCACTACAGTCTACATCGTCTGATCCTGGAGGTTGCTCACTCATCCTGACAGTACCAGGCATATGAGCCATCTGAACGCCCCTCATTTGCTTTGTTTGTGTTGTTTCACATAGAAGCCGGGGTCAATGCATCAGTGAGATGTCATTATACAATGGGAAAGCCTCAACTCATTGGCCTAGCACAATAATATTCATCTGTAGTCTAAGTGGTTCAGGAGGCTGAAACAAGAGGATTATTTGAGCCTAAGGTGTTCAACACCTGCCTGAGCAACATAGAGACTTTATCTTGAAACTCTGAAAAGAACAAAGATTTTTTAAAAATTGTTTTGCCTTCTGTTTTGAGTTGATTTTTGTTCTAAGTAGACACTTGTACCCCCAGAATGTGTGGTCTTTTTTAAATATAGGGCCTTTCTGAATGTAAACAAGTGAAGAGATAATTATGGAAGATCTTTTTTTATTAAATGTTTTCTTTATTTACAATATCTCCTTTCCCTTTCCCAGGTTCCCCTCTAAATAAATAAATAAAAATAAAAAACAAAAACTAAAAGAAACCACTGTTCCCTCCCCCCCCCTCCTGCTCACCACCCCACCCCCTCCTACTTACTGGCTCTGACATCCCCCTACACTGGGGCATAGAACCTTCACAGGGCCAAGGGTCTCTCCTCCCATTGATGACCAATTTGGCCATGCTCTGCTATACGCATGCTGCTGGAGCCATGAGTCCCACAATGTATACTCTTCGGTTGGAGTTTTAGTCCCTGGGAGCTCTGAGGGTACTAGTTAGTTCATATTGTTGTTCGTCCTATGGGGCTGCAAACCCTTCAGCTCCTTGGATCCTTTCTCTAGCTCCTTCATTAGGGATCTATGATCAGTTGAATGAATGGCTGTGAGCCTCTACTTCTGTATTAGTTGGGCATTGGCAGAGCCTCTCAGGAGACAGCTATATCAGGCTCCTGTCAGCCAGCACTTGCTGGCATCCACAATAGTGTCTAGATTTGATAATTGAACATGGGAAGGATTCTCAGGTGGAGCAGTCTCTGAATTGTCCTTCCTTTACTCTCTGCTCCATAGTTAGTCTCTACAATTCCTTCCATGGGTATTCTGTTCCCCCTTTTAAGAAGGAACGAAGTATCCACACTTTGGTCTTCCTTCTTCTTGAGTTTCTTGTGGTTTGTGGTTTGTACTTTGTGTATTCCGATCTTCTGGGCTAATATCCACTTATCAGAGAATGCACAGCATGTATGTTCTTTTGTGATTGGGTTACCTCACTCAGGATGATATTCTCCAGATCCATCCATTTCCCTAAGAATTTCATAAATTCATTGTTTTTAATAGCTGAGTAGTACTCCATTGTGTAGATGTACCACATTTTCTGTATCCATTCCTCTGTTGAGGGGCATCTGGGTTGTTTCCAGTTTCTGGCTATTATAAATAAGGCTATTATGAACATAGTGGAGCATGTGTCCTTATTACATGTTGGAGCATCATCTGGGTATATGCCCAGGAGTGGTAAAACTGGGTCCTCTGATAGTATTATGTCCAATTTCCGGAGGAACCACCAAACTGATTTGCAGAGTGGTTGTACCAGCTTGCAGTCCCACCAGCAATGAAGGAATGTTCCTCTTTCTCCACAACCTCACCAGCATTTACTGTCACCTGAGGGGGTTTTTTTGTTTGTTTGTTTGTTTGTTTGTTTGTTTGAGACAGGATTTCTCTATATAGCCCTGGCTGTCCTGGAACTCACCCTGTAGACCAGGCTGGCCTCGAACTCAGAAATCCGCCTGTCTCTGCCTCCCAAGTGCTGGGATTAAAGGCATGTACCACCACTGCCCGGCGTCACCTGAGTTTTTTATCCTAGCCATTCTGTCTGGTGTGAGGTGGAATTTCAGGGTCATTTTGATTTGCATTTCCCTGATGACTAGGGATGTTGAACATTTCTTTAGGTGCTTCTCAGCCATTGGTATTTGTCAGTTGAGAATTCTTTGTTTAGCTCTGTACCCCATTTTTAATAGGGTTACTTGGTTCTCTGGAGTCTAACTTCTTGAGTTCTTTGTATATATTGAATATTAGCCTTCTATCAGATATAGGATTGGTAAAGATCTTTTCCCAATTTGTTGGTTGCCTTTTCATACTATTGACAGTGTCCTTTGCCTTACAAAAGCTTTGCAATTTCATGAGGTCCCATTTGTCAATTCTTGATCTTAGAGCATAAGCTATTGGTGTTCTGTTCAGGAAATTTTCCCCTGTGCCTATGCGCTCGAGGCTCTTCCCCACTTTCTTTTCTGTTAGTTTCAGTGTATCTGGTTTTATGTGGAGGTCCCTGATCCACTTGGACTTGAGCTTTGTACAAGGAGATAGGAATGGGTCAATTTGCATTCTTCTACATGCTAACTGTTTGTTGAGCCAGCACCATTTGTTGAAAATGCAATCTTTTTTCCACTGGATGGTTTTAGCTCCTTTGTCAAAGATCAAGTGACCATAGGTGTGTGGGTTCATTTCTGGGTCTTCAGTCCTATTCCATTGATCTACCTGTCTGTTGCTGTACCAATACCATGCAGTTTTTATCACAATTGCTCTGTAGTACAGCTTAAGTTCAGGGATGGTGATTCTACCAGAGGCTCCTTTATTGTTGAGAATGGTTTTGGCTATCCTGTTTGGTTTTTTATTTTTATTTTTTTGTTATTCCAGATTAATTTGCAAATTGCTCTTTAATAAACAGAAAACCAGTAGTCAACATCAAACTAAATGGAGAGAAACTTGAAGCAATCCCACTAAAATCAGAGACTAGACAAGGCTGCCCACTCTCTCCCTACCTATTCAATATTGTACTTGAAGTCCTAGCCAGAGCAATTAGACAACAAAAGGAGATCAAAGGGATATGAATTGGAAAGGAAGAAGGCAAATTATTACTATTTGCTGATGATATGATAGTATACTTAAGTGACCCCAAAAATTCCACCAGAGAGCTCTTAAACCTGATAAACAACTTCAGCAAAGTAGCTGGAAATAAAATTAACTCAAGCAAATCAGTGGCCTTCCTCTACACAAAGGATAAACAGGCAGAGAAAGAAATTAGGGAAACAACACCCTTCACAATAGTCACAAATAAAATAAAATATCTTGGTGTGACTCTAACTAAGCAAGCAAAAGTTCTGTTTGACAAAACTTCAAATCTCTGAAGAAGGAAATTGAAGAAGATCTCAGAAGATGGAAAGATCTCCCATGCTCGTGGATTGGCAGGATTAATATAATAAAAATGGCCATCTTGCCGAAAGCAATCTACAGATTCAATGCAATTCCTATCAAAATTCTAACTCAATTCTTCACAGACTTAGAAAGAGCAATTTGCAAATTATGGAAGATCTTAATCCACCCTGAGTAGTAAACCAATAAAAAGGAAAATAGAAATATCAAAATGGATGTGCACATAGGGAAGCAGAATAAGGGCACACCAGGAAGACATAGCACATATATAAGTGTGTGTGTGCTTAGAATAATGGAGCTACAGGCCAAGGAATGCTATAAGGAGACCCATAAAGCTCCAGACAAGCTGAGACAGCCTAGAAAACTTTCCTTCAGGCATCAGCAAGCACCACTCTGCCTCTGTAATGTGAGACAATACATTTCTATTGCTTTTAGCCACCTAAATCCTAGTCCTAAAAAACAGAGAAGCCTTACACAAGCTTGATGAGGACTTAGATTCTACTAGTCCTCACCTCTCTATCTCAAGTCCTAGGTAGGAGTGAGCAAGCTCAGGAAATTCTAGTCATGTGCTACCAAGCTAACCACTAACAACCTGTAGGACTTCAATCTTTTCTTTTTTCATGCCTACAAAAGAAGTTGTCTTTCCCATCAGCTGTCTGAAGTCTAGGGTTTGAGTTTGAATCTTGACTGATTTTAGATATGTGTCAAACAGTAAATCAGAGGCTGTGTCTAAGGAGTCTCACTGTACCAGTGGCTCTAAGACAACACAGACCTAGATACAGAGGTGGGAAGGAGGCAAACATGCAGCAATAGATGTTGGCACCCATACACATTCCCTCAGCACTAAGTTCAGCAAGGCTGCTTATAGGAAATGCCTGTCACTAATCTCCACATTCCACTCACTGCCCTCGGGAGCACTCTTCAACTCATGATTCAAAGAGAGTTAGCAGATAAATATGGCATCACCCTTAGTCTATGGCCAGCTAACTCTGAGGTGTTCCAGAGTCATACTTGAGTTTCCCAAGGGTTTTGAGCTTTAGTTGCTCACACTGGTTAATATATCACCAGAGTCTATTCAGTCAGTCTTATCAAACTATCGTCTTATAAGCAGCAAAAATTTATTTCTACCACTTCTAGATTCCAACATCAAGGCACCAACAGATTGGTGTCTGGTAAGGTCCATCCCCTCATAGAAAGCCATCTTCTCATTATGTCCTCATATAGTAGAAAGCATAGTGACTTCTTGGAGCTCTCTGTTACAAAAACACTCCTCTCATTCAGGAGAAGAGCTGCCTTCCTTACTACTGATCATCTCCCAAAGTCTCCTCCCCTGAAACTAACACATTGAGTCGGAAGTTCTACTTGCAGTTGTTGAGGTTGCACATATACTCACTCTGATCCTAGGCCACACTCCTTTTGACCCTTTTCCTTCCCTGTATTACCCTCCCTCCATTCCTCACCCCATTCCATGTGCATGCTCGCATACACTCATGTATTTCAGTATTGTAGTTAGACTTTCAGGTCAGTTTTGCTGACAAGGACATTCAAATCAGTCCAAGACTCAACAAATGGCTATGGCAGAACTTGAGAGCTCTCTTAGGACAGAGAAAAATTGTGACTAGAAAACCAACCAGTGGGTGTCCACTGGGGTCAGTTTCTGCGTCTTTCTTTCAATTCATTATAATCATGCTCTTTCCTCCAGCTCTGTTAAACAGACACGTACATAGAACTGCTAACAGGCTAGGAAGCATAGACAACAGGTGCCTTCCTTGCTGTTATGTCTCCTCTCCTACCTTCTATGCTTCCAACTGGGAGGGTTTTCCTTGTGTCTGACAGTCCTGTTTAATGAAGACTGAGGATGCCAATCAGTCCATGTCTCTCAAGAGCATCTTCCCAGGAATGTAGGACATGACATAAGGGAAATATGTCGTAAACCTCTTTCCAAGAAGGCCTACTGCTAATGGTATCAAAAGGTGTACTCAAGCACATCCCCCATTGTTTAACCCAGGGGCTGATATTAGATGTTAAAAATCCAAGTTGGAAAGATGCGTAAACTATGAACATTTTTAATGTGCCCACAAACCTTATCTTCCTATTTTAACTAACATGAAAATGTGAGCTCCAGCCATCCAGTGGGGAGGTTCAGGAGTGATTGCTTGAAGGCTTGAACAGCCTATGTGTGTCAAGCTTCCTCCAACCTCTGCACAATGTTATGCCACTATCCCCAGTGGCAGAGAAATTACCCCTGGGAAAATCCACTTGCAAAGGCAGTGCTTTGCAAGTGCTGCAGGACACATCCCTCCGGTCCTCCTTTGTTCTCTGAGTGTAAGCAGATGTGGAGAATTCTTCTCATTATCTCAGGATACTGTATAATATTATTATGGTGTCAGGCTATTAGAGGCAGCAACAACAGCCTTAATTGAGGCTTCGAGCTGAATTGTAAGCATGTAGCCTTACTTCAGGGTGTTTGCAAATGCTTTCTGGAAACAGTTTACAAAGATGTTTTCAATTGTTGAAAACAAGAACTGGCCCTGCCAAGATCAAGTAAGAGTTTCTTAAGATATGGGCACAATAAACATATTTCTTAGGATCTCAATTTTTTTTCAGCCAGAAGCACAGAAAATCTGCGGGCCAGAAAGCCTCATGAATGCCACTTCCTGGACTATTCAGGGAAAAATCTAATGAAACACTGCAAAAGTTACACTCAGATCTACCGTGATCTCACGGCTGCAAAATTCCACTCCTTCTTTGAAGTGATTTTACTATGATAATAATTATCTGTCCATGAGCCTGGACTTGGCACCGGCCTATTCTTAGGGATGGGGATTCGGGCATATACTCTAGTGGTCAGTTCTCAGCAAGGAACTACCACAGAGGGCTGTCCATCAATTAACTGAGTCACGTGTTCTCTACACCTGAAGTTTCTGATCTTCTGCTTCTCCCAGGTATCTGGTAGGGACTCAACATGATTCTGGGGCACAGGACGGAAGACAGGAAAATCACGTCGCTCCAGATTGGTTCCAGGCACAAACTATTAAATGGCAGTTTGATTCCCCTGTACTGGATAGAGTAAAGGAAAACAGAAACAGCATTTTCAAAAGTACATTCTGACTGAACAGAATCCAGAGCACGTGGCCTCTCACCCTGGGAGAGGGTGATGCAGGGCATGTTTTCCAAAGTCTGCCCTTAAACAATCCATCCCACTGAACTTGAGAGTTTTCTTGGTTTTTGTTTTTCTTTTTAAAATGGATTTTTTTCTTTTCTTTTTTTATCATGTGCACAGAAAGGAATAAGCATAGCATGTTTGTTTTGATGCTTGGTAGTGAACACAGACAAATTTAGGTGGAAATAATATCTAGAGAATGGTTATAAATTCTAAGTGATATAGGGCTTAGAATCTAATTTCAGGAATTTTGAAATCATATCTTTTAAAGCAATTTATAATGGAGCAAAAAAGGCCAAGGAACCTTTTCAACTCTTTAGAATTCTTTTCCATTTTTCACTAATAAATAAATAAAAATTCACAAGATAAAAAGGCTGAGTTCAAGCAGCTTTTCAGGCATAGATCCACATAGTTTGGCAGGGGAAGAGGTGAGGGTTAAGTAGAAATCATATTATATTTGTTTTGCTCTGTTGAACCCACTGACAATTTGTATATAGTATTATTTAAATAAAACAAGCTTCTCTGAAAAATAAGCACAATTCAAAAATTGCTAGTTCAATTAGATATATTACTCAAATGTTTCCCTATATTCACAAACAAGTCTGCTTAATGATTTAACAGGATTTTGACAAGAGGTGATACTTGCCACAGCCCATATTTTCTTCTTTTGCACCCACTCTGTTCCTGCTATATTGTTATTGTTGTTGTGGTTGTAGCTGTTGTTGTTGTTGTTGTTGTTATATGCCAGAGAGTGAACCTAGGTATATGCTAGATAAGTGTTGTAGAACAGAACTATATCCACAACCCACTTTTATTAGTAATATTGAGACAAGGTATCATGAGGTAACCCAGACTAGCCTTGAACCCTTGCATTCATTCTGTAGCCCAGGCAGGCCTTGAACTTAAGATCCTGTTTTCATCCCCCTGAAAAATTATTCTGATTTCTGAATCTACTGTTTTACAATTCTATTAAGGCAAAAGACTTAAATTATAATTACATGCCAGGCAGTGGTGGTGCACGCCTTTAATCCTAGCACTTGGGAGGCAGAGGCAGAGGGATTTTTGAGTTTGAGGCCAGCCTGATCTACAGAGTGAGTTCCAGGACAGCCAGGGCTACACAGAAAAACCCTGTCTTAAAAAAAATTATAATTACATATGCAAAAGAAGGTCATCCATGGCCATGATGCTGCAGTGGTGTGACATAAAACATATTTGTGGTGGTTTGAATAGGAATGGCCCTCATAGACCCATGTATACTTAGACTCCTGACCCTCATAGACCCATGTATACTTAGACTCCTGACCCTCATAGACCCATGTATACTTAGACTCCTGACCCTCATAGGCCCATGTATACTTAGACTCATGGCCCTCATAGACCCATGTATACTTAGACTCCTGACCCTCATAGACCCATGTATACTTAGACTCATGGCCCTCATAGACCCATGTATACTTAGACTCCTGGCCCTCATAGGCCCATGTATACTTAGACTCCTGGCCCTCATAGACCCATGTATACTTAGACTCCTGACCCTCATAGACCCATGTATACTTAGACTCATGGCCCTCACAAACCCATGTATACTCAGACTCATGGCCCTCATAGACCCATGTATACTTAGACTCATGGCCCTCGTAGGCCCATGTATACTTATATTCATGAGCACTTACTCACCAGGGAGTAACACTATGAAGAGGTATAGTCTTGTTGGAGTAGGTGTGGCTTGGTTGGAGGAAGTGTTTCACTGGGAGTGTGCTTTGAGATCTCAGATGCTCATTCCCTCTTTCTTCTATCTGTGGATCCAGAAATCCACATGTAGAACTGTCAGCTCCTTTTCCAGCACCATGTCTGCCTGCCTGCCACCATGCTTCTTGCCACAATAACAACGGACTAAACTTCTAAATTGTAAGCCAGCCCCAATTAAATGTTTTCCTTTGTAAGAGTTGCCCATGGTCATGGGGTCTCTTTACAACAATAGAAATCCAAACTAAAATGAGCCAAATATAGGCAGGAAATCTTAGCTCTGCCACTATCATTTCTTGCAAGGTATTTAACTTCTCTGAACCTTGGAGCTCACATCTGCTAATCAGGGACAATATTATTCACTTCAAAAACTTGACAGTTGAAAAGAGATGGTTTGTGCATACATTTACTTTGGTGATGACCACATGTCACTTTATTAAACAAGATATCAGGAATTCCTAGTTGCCAGGCACATTTGTAAGTTAAGTTTAAAAGCTGAGGGGTCTAAACTCTAGGCAGTACAGTTCTGTAAACTAAAAGACTAAACTAGTATGTGGATGAAGATCATTAGGCACTTAAATGGGCATTCATAAATACCAAGTTATTGCTGCAGTTGAGATTGTATCAGTTAGCTATTCCTATATAACAAAACATTCAAAGTAAAATGCCTTGGTTTAAAATGACAGTGATTTAATACTTCTCATTAGTCTATATGTCTACTGGGTAGGGTTGGGTTCTGCTCAGCTCAACTTGGCTTGGCTCACTTGTGTGTCTATGATCAGCTATCAAACTGGCTAGCAGCTGACTGATTTGGGGTAGCCACAAAGGACCTGAATATGATTTATGTGTCTTTTTCTGTTTCTTAGTGGCTTACCTGGTCATGTTACCAAGGAATTGGCCAAGAATCAAGAATAGAAAGAGACTGTACCCAAAATACATGCTTTACATTGTGTTTGGTATCAAGCTGTCCAAAGAAAGCTATGTGCCTGACTCCAAGTCAACAGATGGGTGAAAATACCTCTCTATAGTACAAGGGCTTAATAACGGGCTACCGATGCTATTAATCTACCACTAGAACACTTAAAGGAGTAGCAGAAAAAAGTTAATCTCTCAGTAAATACATAGCAAAAAGCTGTAAGGATCCATGAAGAATTAATGTGCCTAATGCTGCTTTAGGGAGGCTTAACACAATATAACATAAAATTAAATTGTTAACATTTGATAGGGGTCACATTTCTAAATGATTCCACATGTATATTTACATTTAATTATCACAGTGTTCCAGAGCCAGCTTCTGTTCAGCCTGACTTCCTCTAATAGTATTCATTTAGCATCAGCAGGGATTACATTTTTCATTTTTTACAACACAGATTATGCTCATGAAAATTGACAAATTTGGGGATATTTGAATTATGATGTGAGAGTAATTTGGTTTTCCTGAGAATCAATCCTAGCTGGATCTGGTTATGCAGACCTATAATCTCAGCCACGTCTAAGGCTGAAGCAGGAGGATCACATATTCCATGCCTGCATGGGTAAATTAATAAAACACAGTTTCAGGGCAAAAGTTTCAAAAAAGAGGATGGGCAGATAGATTAGTGGTTGAAAATATTTGCTACTCTTGCAGCAGACCCAAGTTTGGGTCTAGTATGCACACAGCAATTCACAACACTTGAAGCTCCTGTTCCAAATGATCTGATACCTTCTTCTGACCTCTGAGGGATCCAGCCTGCTAGTGGTACATAAGTATACACTCAGACACATACACATATAAAATAAATATTTTTAAATGTAAAAGATCTAGGGATATATCTTAGTGGCAGAGAACCAGCCCGCTAAATACACACAACATCCATGACTGAAAAAGATCCATACTGTTGGCCATGGCAATGACAATGACAGACTAAATTCGATGTGTAGAATATCCCCCAAAAATTAGTAGTCTAAATTTGGCACTCTTGGATGGGAAAACAAGATACCATTATTTTAGGGAACTAAGTAAAATGCTATTTCTATTAACATGGGTATAGCTATATAATATGGAATAGAACCGGGTTACATAAATTCTACTCGAGACAAAATTAACCATAAAGATATCTCTCTAACATAGCAAAATAGACTTCATATGTCTATTTACACTGAACAAGATTCTTCAACTAAAATATTTGAATGTATAGTATGACTGCAATCTCTACAATATGGAGCAAATTATAATCTTTATGCCTTAGAGTTTCTCATTTGTAAAATGAGTATTATTTCATAGGGTTGTTATGGGATCCAATAATTTGATATTCTATAATCTGCTTATGACACACCTGCAACATTGTACTCAATAATGGTTATTTTTACCTTAGACATCATTAAAGCAAGACTATTTAGGGTAAAGTCTTTGATACCTGCTGACACTGTCCCAGTGACCAAGTAAATCCATAAAGTCAGCAAGAAAGAAGAGACAGACAAGAACACAAGCAACCCCTCAAGAGCACAGGTTTAATGTAGAGAGGAAACCTGCAAAGGGGAGACCTTTCGTTCAAAACAACAGAGCAGTTGCTGTCTGCATAGAGGCAGAGTGATCATAGGAAGGAAGGAGAGAGAATGAGATTGAACATTTCCTGTTTTACTCTAAAGTTGGCCATTCTAAGAGTGATCAAGGAGATGGAAGTGAACGGATGCCAAGTGACCCTTTTATACATCCTCCAGAGCTGGTCCTTACTGGGATATAGCAGGAAGAGGGCAGGGATCTAGGAAAACAGCTTCCTTTCATTCTGCAAACTAAATTCCTGTAGTATTGGGAACTGTCACAGTTCAACCAAACTGGAGAAGCTTTACAAAATCCCTGGCTAGCAATCTAAATATAGAATCTTCTAAATATAGAATCCCAAAGGTTCCTGTTTGGGAAACAATCTTTCATTTGTCAGACACTGGCATCCCCTGTGGAGGCCCAATGTCACATCCCAACTGTAAGGAACACTAAATGATTCAGTTGTTATGGCCAGTTGTTGTTGTGGCTCACTGTAAATTCTTGGTCCCCAGCTGGTGGCACTCCTCTGGAAGGTTGTAGAAACTTTAGGAGGTGGGGCATAACTAAGGAAAATAGTTCACTGAGAGCTGGTTCCTGGGGTACCAGGTCCTTGGGTACTTCCTGTCTCTCTCCCTGGCCACCATAGTATCAACTGCTCTGACCCGCCACACCCTCCCCAACAGGGTGGACCATCATCTCTAAAATCATGAGTTCAGATAAACCTTTTCTTCTTTAAAATCTGCTTCTATTGGGTATTTGGTCATAGTAATAACGAAAGTATCTAATGTAGAAACCAACGAAAGGAAAAGGGTACTAGAGTACGGAAGAATAAAGTAAAAGATCGGGTGATCCTAGATGCCTTACAAGTGCTTAGGACTGTGAAAGGATTTGAGGTGGAGAACAGGGATGAAATGAGCAAGGGTGTGGTTTCAGGGTAGATATGTAATGAGTGAGGGTGTGGTTTCATGGTAGATATGTAATGAGTAAGGGTGTGGTTTCAGAGTAGATATGTAATGAGTGAAGGTATAGTTTCAGAGTAGATACATAATAAACGAGGACATGGTTTCAGAGTAGATATGTAATGAATGTGGGCCTGGTTTCAGGGTAAATGGCAGAGCCAGAACTCATACTACTCCATCTGGGCCATGCTCTGCTTTCAGTTGGGCACCCTGTGAGAGATCTTCTCTATAAATGAATAAATCTCCTCACATTAATGTTTGTTTTATAATAAATATTACTAGAATGTATTTTCACAGCACTTTGAAGGAGACACAGATACTTTGCAAAGTCCACATTCAAAGCAAGAAGAGAAGTATTCTAGAAACTCTTCGGCATAGATGAGGCAAAACAATGAACAAATTCTGAGAATTAGCATGATGCTTCTTTGAACAGAGCGATCACCTTGTCGGCAAGCAGTTAGCCAAAAGTCACTAAGCAGTTGCTGTTGGTTTCCAAAATACTTGAAAGGATGTCTAGAACCCAGCAGACTGCCTGTGATGGTGTTCCTTCCATCCTTACCTATGTGAACCAAGAAAACCTGCAAGAGGCCTCCAGCCTCTGGATACTTAACATGCTAAGCATCTTTATTATCAAGGCTTGCTCTTTGAGAAGACCCCCTCTAACTTAATGAAAGCCTGAGTTGGAAAACATTTTGATAGAATTATTCTATTAATTAATTATTGAATTAATTATTAGAATTAATTATTGATATAATTATTATTCATTTTGAGCTGTAACAAAGAACCCAATACCTACTTGAGTATAATTTTTAATTGGTTTTGTTTATATATGCAAACATGTTAAAATTGGGGAGAGTATCCAATGGCAGGGAACAGAGGTTGAGACAGCCCCCACTCCACTTATTAGGGGACCCACATGAAGACAAAGCTTCACATTTGCTACAAACATGTAGGAGGCCTAGGTTCAGTTCCTGTATGTTTCCTAGTTGGTAACCCAGTCTCTGTCAGCTCCCAAGTCCCAGGTTAGTTGACTCTGTAGGTCTTATGGTGTCCTTAACCCCTTGGGCTTGCTCAATTCTAACCCTCACTCTTCCACAAGACTCCTCAATATCCACTATGGGTCTTTTCAGCTGCTGCTGGGTGAAGCCTCTCAGGAGACAGGTTCCTATCTGCAAGCATAAGAAAAGAATCATTAATAGTATCCGGGGTTGGCTCTCTCACATGGAATGGGTCTCAAGTTGGCATCTAGTTAGACCAGCACCATTTGTTAAAGATGCTTTCTTTTCTCCACTGTATTGTTTTGGCTCCTTTGTCAAAATTCAACTGTCCACAGGTTTGTGGGCTTATCTCAGGGTCTTCAATTTGATCCCATTGAACAACCTGTCTGTTTCTATGTCAATTCCATGAACTTTTTATTACTGTTGCTTTGTAGTACAGCTTGAGGTCAAGAATGTTCTACAGAAGTTCTTCTATTATTCAGGATTGTTTTAGCTATTATGGGTTTTTTGGTTTTCCATATGAAGTTGAGAAATGCTCTGTCAAGGTTTTTAAAGAATTGTATTGGAATTTTGATGAGACTTGCTTTGAATCTGTCGATTGCTTTTGGAAAGATGGCCATTTCCTTCCTTCCTTCCTTCCTTCCTTTCTTCCTTTCTTTCTTTCTTTCTTTCTTCCTTTCTCTATCTCTTTCTGTTTTGAGACAGGGTTTTTCTATATAGCCCTGACTGCCCTGGAACTCACTCTGTACACTAGACTGGCTTCAAACTCAGAAATCCACCTGCCTCTGCCTCCCAAGTGCTGGGATTAAAGGTGTGTGCCACCACTGCCCAGCAAGATGGCCATTTTCAATATGTTGGTCATACTGATCCAGGAGCATGGGAGATCTTTCCATCTTCTGATATCTTCTTCACTGTCTTTCTTCAGAATCTTGATGTTCTTGTCATACAGGTATTTCACTTGCTTGGTTATTAGAGTTAAACCAAGATATTTTATATTATTTGTGGCTATTGCAAATAGTGTTGTTCCCCTAATTTCTTTCTCAGCCCATTTATCATGTGTATAAAGGAAGATTAGTGATTTATTTTTAGTTAATTTTGTATCTAGCCACTTTGCTAAAGATGTTTATCAGCTGTAGGAGTTCTCTGGTACAATTTTTGTGGTCACTTATGTATACTAGTATATTATCTGCAAATAGCAAAACTTTGCTTTTTCCTTTCCAACCACTACCCCCTTGATCTCCTTTAGTTGATCGTATTGCTCCAGCTAGAACTTTAAGTACTATGTGGAATAGATTGGAAGAGAGTGGGCAGCCATGTCTTGTCCCTAATTTAAGTAGGATTGCTATTTCTCTCCATTTAATTGGATATTGGATATTGGCTTGCTGTATATTGCTTTTATTATGTTTAAGTATGGGCCTTGAATTCCTGAACTCTCCAAGACTTTTAACATGAAGGAGTGTTGAATTTTGTCAAAAGCTTTTCACCATCTAATGAGATGATCATGTGATTTTTTTCTTTCAGTTTGTTTATATGATGGATTATGTTGATGATTTTCATATATTGAACCAGCCCTGTAGCACTGAATGAAGCCTTCTCAATCATGGTGGATGATGTCTTTGATGTGTCTTAAGATTTGGTTTGGGAGTATCTTATTGAGTATTTTTGCATCAAATATCATAAGGGAAATTGGTCTGAAATTCTCTTCCTTTGTTCAGTCTCTGTGTGGTTTAGGTATCAGGGTGACTGTAGCCTCATAGAATGAATTAGCTAGTGTTCCTTCTGTTGTGGAATAATTTGAGGAGTATTGGTATTAGCTCTTCTTTGAAAGTCTTGTAGAATTCTACAATAAAACCATATAGCCCTGGGCTTTTTCTTTTTTCTCTTCCTTTCTTTTTTTCTTCCTTTCTTTCTTTTCTCTTTCTTTCTTTCTTTCTTTCTTTCTTTCTTTCTTTCTTTCTTTCTTTCTTTTTTGATTGGGAGACATTTAATAACTGCTTCTATTTCCTTAGGGGTAATGGGACTGTTTACCTGACTGTTTACCTGACAAGTAGTTTACCTGATATTAGTTTGACTTTGGTAAGTGGTATCTGTCTAGACAATCATCCATTTCATTTGGATTTTCCAATTTTGTGGAACACAGGCTTTTGAAGTAAGACCTAATGAATTTTTGAATTTCCTCAATTTTGGTTATGTCTCCCTTTCACTTCTGATTATGTTTATTTGGATACTGTCTGCCTTTAGTTTGGCTAAGGGTTTGTCTATCTTGTTGACTTTTTCAAAGAACCAGCTCTTGGTTCTGTTGATACTTTGAATTGTTCTTTTTGTTTCTAGTTAATTGATTTCAGCCCTGGGTTGGATTATTTCCTGCCATATACTCCTCTTAGATATGTTTCCTTTTGTTCTAAAGCTTTCAGGTGTGCTGTTAAGTTACTAGTATGAGACCTCTCCAACTTAGAAGGCACTCAGTGCTATAAACTTTCCTCTTAGCACTACTTTCATTGTGTCCCATAAGTTTGAGTATGCTGTGGCTTCTTTTTCATTGAATTCTAGGAATTCATGAAATTTGATTTCTTTATTTCTTCTTTGACCCAGTTGTTATTGAATAGAGAACTGTTCAGTTTCTATGACTTTATAAGCTTCTGTTGTTTCTGTTGTTGTTGAAATCCAGCTTTAATCCATGGTGGTCTGATAAGATGCAAGGGTTTATTTCAATCTTCTTGTATCTGTTAAGGATTGCTTTGTGATTGAGTATATGGTCAATTTTGGAGAAGGTTCCAAGAGGTACTGAGAAGAAGGTATATTCTTTTGTGTTTGGGTGAAAGGTTCTGTAGATATCTGTTAAGTCCATTCAGTTCATAACATTGGTTCTATTATTTTTGTTTAGTTTCTGTTTTGATGGCCTGTCCATTGGTGAGAGTGGGGTGATGAAGTCCCCCGATATTAATGTGTGAGACTTGATGTATGATTGAACCTTTAATAATGTTTCTTTTACAAATGTGGGTACCCTTGCATTTGGGGCATAAATATTCAGAATTGAGATGTCATTTTGGTTGATTTTTCCTTTGATGAGTATAAAGTGTCCTACTCCATTTCCTTTGATTAATTTTGGTTGAAAGTCTATTTTATTAGATATTAGAATGGCTACTCCAGCTTGTTTCTTGGGTCCATTTGCTTGGAAAACTGTTTTTTCTAGCCCGTTACTCTGAGGCAATGTTGATCTTTGTTGCTGAAAAGTGTTTCTTGTATGCTGTAGAATGATTCTTTTTATGCATCCATTCTGTTAGCCTGTGTCTTTTTATTGGGGAATTGAGTCCATTGATGTTGAGAGACATTAATGATGAATGATTCTTAATTCCTATTATTTTGACGGTGGTGGTGGTGGTAGTGGTGGTAGGGTGTATATTTATGTGCTTCCCTTGTTTTGTTTTTGCTGGCATAGAATTACTTATTCCCTGTGTTTTCTTGATTTAGAGTTTTCCTTCTAGCATATTCTGTAGGCCTGGGTTTGTGGATAGATTTTTTTTTTTAATTTGGTTTTGTCTTGAAATATCTTGTTTTCTCCATCTTTGGTAGTTGAGAGTTTTGCTGAATACAGTAGTCTAGGTTGGCATCTCTGGCTTTTCAGAGGCCCAAGACATCTGTCCAGGACCTTCTAGATTTTAGAGTCTCTGTCAAGAAGTCAGGTATAATTCTGAAATGTTTGCCTTTGTATGTTACTTGGCCATTTTCCCTTGCAGCTTTTAATATTCTTCGTTTTGTAGATTTAGTGTTTTGATTATTATGTGGCAGAAGTTCTGGCCCAATCTAATTGGTGTTTGGCAAGCTTCTTGTGTTTATATGAATCTCTTTAGATTGGGAATGTTTTCTTCTATGACTTTGTTGAAAATATTCTCTGGACTTTGGAGCTGAGACACTTCACCTTCTTATTTTCCTATTATTCTTAGGTTAGGTCTTTTCATACTATCTCAGGCTTCCTAGACTTTCCAGGGATTTTTTAGATTTAACATTTTCTTTGACTGAGTATCAATTTCTTCTATGGTATCTTCTATGCCTGAGACTCTATCTTCCATTTCTTGTATTCTGTTGCTGATGCTTGTGTCTATTGTTCCTGTTCTCTTTCCTGGATTTTCTCATCTCCAGGATTCCCTCAGTTTGTGTTTTTTATAATTGCTCCTATTTTACTTATTTCTTTCACCTGTTTAGTGGTATTTTTCTGTATTTTTAAGGGGGTATTTGTTTCCTCTTTAAAGGCCACTGGTTGTATTAGAAAAAATATTTCTTTAATGATTTATTCATTTCTTTTTTAAGGCCTCTATTCTCTTTATAAGATTGGATTTAAGGTCATTTTCTTGTGCCTCTGTTATGTTAGGATATCCAGAACTTGTTGTAGTAGAATAGCTGTGCTCTGAAGGTGTTATATTGTCCTGGCTTTTGTTGATTGTGTTATACTGGCCTTTAGCCATCTGGTTATCTCCAGATGTAGCAGATATTGGGAGGGGATGCCTAACCTAGATGTTTCTGATGCAGCAGGCCTTTAGTGTGTAGCCTTGGCCTGGACAATGGAACTCAGGGACAGTTCAAGTCTCCCAATAGCTGGGTATGCCCCCAGGGACAAGGCTAGTAGGGAACTGGAGAAGAATCAAAGGCAAGCAGTGAGATAGCAGAACAATGGAACTTTGGGGGGACTGTTACCCAGAGGACTCATTGGGCAGAGCAATGGGTGCTGAGAAGGGATCTAACCTGTATGTTTCCTGTTGAGCAGGTCTAGTGAAGGAGGATAGAGGGGTTGGTGAGTCTATCACTAAAGGAATCTTTTAAAAGTCATTTCAACATTCATCTCTAGGGTCAGTTTTTATTTTTAGTTTAGATAAAATTGTTGTTTGGTTGGTTGACTTTTTACTTGTTTTTATTTCTTGGAAAGAACAAAGAAAAGCTAAGCCCAGCCCATGTTTGTATTATTCTGAACTTCCTTTAAGAGGCATCAAAGAGTTTTACCTTAGTGAAAAAGTCTGTTGTAATAATCCACATGCTTCTAAATAAAGGCAGGACAATAAAAGTAGACAAAAGAAGGAGTAAAAAGATGCAGAAAAAAAAAGGAGAGGAGAAAGATAAAGCAATTCAATGTGACGCTTAAAACACACACACACACACACACCATGGTGCTGAGTGTTCTTGAGAGTTCTACTGGTGTTGAGTCGCCTGGTTAAAGTTGACTCACCTATTCGAGGAAAGAAACCTAGCCTCCAGACACATATAAACCATGGCAAATGTTTATTTAATTTAGGCAATATTTCTGAAAGACCTAAGATCAATACTCTCATGGCCTTGTCTTCCAAGATTCCAAGAGCACTTAGTAGCAGGGAACATGTCCACATAAGCTAAGAATAACAATCTGCAATGAGGAAGACAGTACTCAATGCTTGCTTTCCAAATCTTAGTCATCGATTTGATGAGATAGATGTTTAAATTCCCATATATGTATCTATTTGGTCAACTGGCACCTCTGTGCTAAAAGACACTCCAAGATCTAGGTTCATTCAATTCCATAGCTTCAACATCTTCAACACTTGGTTTCCAGAGTTATATTAAGATCACAAATGGAAAGCAAGAGAGATGTTTCAGCCATTATGTACATTTCCTGTTCTTACAGACACATATTGGAGACTGAACTAGGTTCAGATGATTCTCAACCCCCTACATTTCTAGTTCCCAGGAATTGGACACCCTCTTCTGGGCTCTGTGGACAACCAAAAACTTATTAACATACAAGCATACAAATGTGCAAAAATTAAAATCATTACTTAAAAGAATACAAATAGCCAATGTTAGGGGTCAAAGGAAATATTATTCCCACAGATTCCATAAACATCAAAGGGTAGTGGATAAGCATTGTGAAAACCAACAAATAAAATTTGGGTGAAAGAACAAATCATGCATAAAAAGAAAACACAAACACCTTATTAATATTGACATAAAACGGTTTAAAACAAAAGTCTCAAATAGGTCTACAGCTATTAAGTAAATTGAAGTTACTATTCAAAACCTGCCCATAAATAAACTCTAAGCCCAGCTGCTTTCAGTGATCAAATTCTAGTAAATATTTATGGAGGAAATAACTCCACAGACACTTCCAGAGACTGGAGGAGACCAGGACACTTCCCAACTCATTTTATGAGACCAACTTAACCTTAATATCCAAACAAAAAAAACACTATAAAAAATGAAAATTGCAAAACTTCTCTGGGCTTCATCTCATTCCAGCCAGCTAAAAGAGGAAAGAGAAATGATGTGTTCATATGAGAGGAGCACTCAGGGGCCAGGCTTTGAGATAGAGTACTATATATTAATTCATATTCTTTTAGGTAGATTTCAGCAAGATTTCTACACACAACAGATAAAGTGGGGCAGTGTAGTCTGTGTACCCTCAAAATAAAAACAAGGTGTATTTGGTTGAAGTTAGCAATATAATGCAATAAATTAAAATTAAATAAAATAAAAACTAAAAGTATCCTAATGGGATGATCTAGAGCAAGGAAAAGATCTACTGAATGAATGAGTGAATGAGTGAGTGAGTGAGTGAGTGAGTGAGTGAATGAGTGAATGAATGAATGAGTGAGTGAATAAATGAGTGAATGAGTGAGTAAATGAATTAGTGAGTGAATAAATGAATGAGTGAGAGAATGAATGAGTTAATGAATTAGTGAGTGAATAACTGAATGAGTGAGTGCGTGAGTGTGAGTGAGTGAGAGAGTTAGTGAGTGACTGAGTGAATGAGTGAGTGGATGAGTGAATGAGTGAACGAATGAGCTGTTGGTTGCTGCTATACTTGAACTCCCTTACAACTGTCTCTCCCAAGTTCCAGATGAGGTAGTAAGTGTAGCAAAAAGGACTCTGATGTACAAGTCACTAATGCACTCTGCTCAGAGGTAACTTGTGGCTGACAGTTGGGTGTGTACTCACTCGCTTTTCTATGGGAGCTTGGCTGCAAGCCCGGCCTAGAATTAGGCATCTTGGTTGCAGTTCCACATTAGAGTAGGAGAATCCTTCTGTAGACATTTAGCCCACCCTAACCCAAACTGCCTTTCTTTGTGTCTCTGAGAGGGTGGGGACAGGAGGGACTTGGGGAAGCCAAAAATACATCCTAGTTGGATTTTACGACAAACATTGTGTGGTCTGCCTGTATACATGAAAAGCTGGTAGAGTTTGTTTTAAAAGATAGAAACTTGCCTTCTTTAAATGGAAGCCACATGCCTCCTCGTCACTTATTAATGCTCCCACATTTTCTAGATCTGTTTTCTCTTATTTACATTCCTCATGCTACTATTTTTCCTTCTTCATTTCCTGGCTTACCACAGTATGCCCTATTTCCCTCTAAAGAGCTAAAGGAAGACACGCCTTCAAGCAGTTTCTGAGCATAACCCAGTCTAAACTGTCATTCTTTTACACAGCAGGCTACTGGAAAAGAGATGTCCATAGGTTATGATGGTCAAGAAAGTTGGTGAAGGACTGTGCCCTGCCCACACGTCCTCTAAGCTCTGGCCCCATTTAATGCTTCAGTCACCCGATGACATCTGCAAGCCTGATGAGTTAGAATTTCTACTAATGTCCCTATTCATCACCAGGACCACCTCTCTACTCTAAAATTTTCTCTATCCCAGAGTCCCTGAAACTTCACAACCACTTTCCATGCATAGCAGAGCCTCAAAGGGTTTTCCCTAAGCTCCTTGAGGAGCCCAGCATGGTATCAGGAGAATAGCCTTCTTGATGCCACATACATTACTTTATGGTGGTGAGATTGTCCTCAGGAGACACTTCTCTTCAAAGTCCAGTTGAGTATTAAATTTGTCTTTTAATATTTCTAGTGTATGTTAGACTCCTCCCCAGCTAAAATTTAAATTCCTTGTAAAACAAACAAACAAAAAAAACCCCATGTAATGTTTTGAAGTTTCCACAGCCTCACATATAACCTTATACATAGTTGATGTTCAATAAAATAGGTGGCTTCTGATTTGTTGTTGTTGTGTGGTTGGTTGGTTTCCAATTTAGGTGAAATCGGGTATAACCTCAGATTAGAAAGCAAGCATTGCTGAGAAAGACAACAGTATCCATCTTCTGTACCATCTTCTGTAGCATTTTAATGGTGTTTCCTATGGTGTTTAGATTAGGAATAATTACTAAAAAGAGGACAGTACTGAGAAGAAGAGAGCAAGGAAAAAAAGGAATCTCTCCCAGACAGGGGAAGTGGTACAATAAGAGATGCTGGATCTTTTCCTTATATTATTTATACTAGGACTATCAGGGCTCCAAGAACAAACTGATCCATTGTTGCTATCGCAGCTAAAAAGGCCTTGAGGAGGAAGGAAGACTGAAGCAAAGCCTTGAAGGAATACACTTTGTGTTAGTCAGGGTTCTCTAGAGTAACAGGATTTATAAAATGAAATTGTGTGTGTGTGTGTGTGTGTGTGTGAGTGTGTGTGTGCGTGCGTGTGTGTGCGTGCGTGCATGTGTGTGAGAGTGTGTGAGTGTGAGTGTGTGTGTGTGAGTGTGTGTGTGTGAGTGTGTGTGTGTGTGTTTGTGTGAGTGTGTGTAAGGGGAAAGGGGGATTTATTAGAATGACTTACAAGCTCTGGTTCAGCTAATCAAACAATGGCTGGCTGCAAACAGAAAGTCCAAGAATTCAGTAGTTGCTGGGTCCATGAGGCTGGATGTCACAGCTGGTTCAGTAGATGCTGGAATCCAAAATGTAGGTTCTAATGCCAGTGAAAGGATGGGCATACTAGCAGGGTGAGGGGAAGCAGGCAAAGCTTCCCTCTATGTCCCTGTACTTCCAGCAGAAGGTGTGACCCAGGTCAAAGATGTGCCTTCCTCACTCCAGGTCCAGATGAAAAGAGGATCTTTCTATTTCAAATTAAGAAAAAAAAATAATGTTCATGGGTATGCCCTCCATTTTTTGGTTTTAGTTAATTCCAGAGGTAGTCAAGTTGACAACCAAGAATAATTGTCACATAGTAAAAGCCAGGTGTGGGACAGAAATCATTATAGATGTTCATGCTGGGGAAGGCCATGAAGTGAGGGGATTACTATCCAGCCTTGACTCTGCTCACCATTTTCCTGTGCAGTTTCTTTGTGAGATCAAGTATTGTTTGATCAGTTGGAATCTAATCTTTCAGTAACTTCAGTCTGAGCAAAGGACCTCATCCTTCCTCCTCGGATCGACACCTAATGTCATCACAGTCTACTCTTATGTTTAAGAGTCCTCAGTGGCTCAGCCTATTTTGTTATTGTTTATAAAATGGCCCATCCATGCCTCATTTTGAGTTATCTGAGCCAGTTGATGATTTGAAAAAGGATATAGCATATGAATGAAAATTATATA
This sequence comes from Mastomys coucha, assembly GCF_008632895.1. NCBI lineage: Eukaryota > Metazoa > Chordata > Mammalia > Rodentia > Muridae > Mastomys > Mastomys coucha. The sequence continues at coordinate 4,147,566 of NW_022196914.1, forward strand.
TATACATATATGTGTATATATATATATACCCTTATATGTGTATATATGTATGTATGTGTATATGTGTGTGTATAGATACGTATATATATGTGGGTGTGTATATATGTGTGTATGTGGGTGTGTGTGTGTGTGTGTGTATGTGTGTATGTATATATGTATATATGACTGTTGCTAGAGAAGCTGAGAACCCAGAAGCTACTCAGTCTATGACACTGGGTATCTCTGTGGTCTCAATCTGGCATAGAAGGTCTGAAAAATTCCTATCTTCACTCCACATTGAAAGACTGTAGAAAGATGGGTTCTGACTTCAGGGAAGGACAGAAGCTACAGCAGCAGCAGGACAGATGTACTCATTAGCAAAAAGAAAAGGCAGTCAAGCAAGCTTCCATCCCTAGCTTCCCCTGGGACCTCTTTGTACCTGGGCCACCAGTATGAGGTACTGTCCATTTTGTTCCAAATTAGAAATTCTCATACAAAGCAGGGCAGAGTAGTTATATCTGTGCTATATAAAGAATTCCAGACCAGCCTGAACAGACCTTGTCTCAAAACAATGTAAAATAAACTGGCATGGTGGTGCACACCTTTAATTCCAACATTCATAGCTCCGAGGCAGGCAGATCTCTGAATTTGAGGCCAACATGGTCTATAGAGGGAGTTCCAGGACTGCCAGGACTACACAAAGAAACCCTGTCTCATTCTACCACCACCATCCCCCCAAAAAACAGCAAATAAAGAAAGGAAAATAAATCCCTCATAGAAAATCTGAGTTAAGGATTATTTAGCTACTATAACACTAGGGTTACCGAAAGTTAAAAAAACATGGCAGGCACTGGAACATACATGTGAAAGAGAACTGTATACAAAGGAAAGACCATCAAAATAAAGTGGTATCTGGGACTTCAGATGAAATCTAGACCAAAAGGAGCCTTCTAGCTTCTGCCTAAATCTTTCAGAACCCTGACTCACACTCTGAGGAAACCCAAAGAAAAGGGCCCAATATGGAAAGGAACCAGGGTTGGTTAGCCCCAGCAGGGCACCAACCCACCAGCTGTGTGAGTGAGCTATTGGGAAGTACAACATCCAGTCTCGCTCAGGACACCTTCCCTGAGACCACAAAAAGAGACAACCTGTCCTTCCCATGGGGGATATCTCAGCCCTAAGAATCTCAGTGTGCTAATGTATCAATCAGATGATACAGTCAGTAAATTAATATAGTACTAAAATATCTTATTCCTTTCCAAGATTAGGCTTCTGTAAAAAGAGAAAATGCAGGGCTAGAGATGCACAGCAGTTAAGAGCATTGGCTGCTCTTCCAGATGTCCTGAGTTCAATCCCCAGCACCCACATGGAAGTTCATACCTGTCTATAACTCCATCTCCAGGAGTTTTGACACCTTCACATAGACACACATACAAGCAAAGCACCAATGCACATAAAATAAAAATAATTTTAAAAAGAGAGAGAATACTAGGCATGATTGTAAATGCCTGTAATCTCAGCACTCAGGAAGCTAGTGCAGAAGATGATGAGTTCAAGTCCACCCTGGGCTACACAAGACTGCCTCAACAATAGCAATGACAATGATGGAGAAGGAGGAAAAGGAGGAGGACAGGAGGAGGGGAGGAGGAAGAGAAGACGTAAAAAGGAAAAGGCAGCAGAAGAGAAGGAGGAAGAGGAGGAGGAGGAGAAGGAAGCAATTAAAGTGAAGATAGTGAGAACTCCAGGCACTATAGAGATATGAAGAGCTCTCTTTAACATCATATGTAAACCTCACCTTAGAACATAGAGTGCCAACCAAATAGCCCTCTACTCACCAATTATGATAATTAATCTTGATTATCAGCTTGATGAAGTCTAGTATCACCTGGGGAACAGAGCTTCTGAGCATGCCTGTAGGGGATTTTCTTGTAGGTTAGTTGAGATGGGAAGACCCAAACATTGTGGGTGACACCATTCCCTGAGCTGGAATCCTGAATTATATGAATAGAGAAAATGAGACTGTCATTCCTTGCTGTGTCTTGACTACTTGGATGTAGTAGAATAGAGCCTGAGACTTTATATGTCTAACTTAATACTAAGTGGTAACCTTAAGGTCAAGGTGGTTGAAAGAGCCAGTGCTACTTCACCACATTTGGTCCCACGGAAGAGTTTGAACACTTGGAAAGATTAGTAGTTATAAGGAGATGCATTTAGCCTGCAGTTGAAACAGGTAACTCCTCTGTTGCATAAAATGAAGAACTGAAAGCTAGGATTTCTTTCATCACTCTCCTGTACTTCCAACATTTCTGGGATGAGCTGCCAAACAAACTTAATTTGTATGTCAATCAAACTCTAAATGCCCAGTGAGTATAGCCTTCATCCTATGCAGTAAGTGATCTGCAGCAGCAGCATAAAGTTCAAAACATCTGCTGGGCTAGGTAAGGGTGATCTATAAGGTAAGGGTGGTCTGTAGGGTAAGGATGATCTATAAGGTAAGGATGATCTATAAGGTAAAGGTAATCTATAGGGTAAGAGTGATCTATAAAGTAAGGGTGATCTATAGGATAAGGGTGGTCTATAGGGTAAGGGTAGTCTATAGGGTAAGGATGGTCTATAGGGTAAGAGTGGTCTATAGGGTAAGAGTGGTCTATACACACAGTGTGGGCAGCAGTGGTTTCCTTCTTTAAGCTACCCAAGTGAAAAAGGCTGAGAAGGCATCACAAGTGCCCCACCGATGAGAAGCTCCTGAGGTTTCAGAAGTGATTACAATGGAGCTCTCTAATTGCTTGTGTGTTTTATTAAGTAGATCCCATTAGAGTCTAAAATCACATGCCATGTTTAAATGTTATTTCTGTAAACTATACAAAACTGTAATTCTCCAGGAGGGAGGGGGGAGGCGCCGTCAAATAAGGAACGATATGAAATGAAATCTTTCCCCTTCTTTGCGAGACAGATGTTATTTTTGGCTCCTCTGTATAATGCATTCCATATTCTAGTCCCTTTTTTAAGCAAGCAGTAGGAACAGCACATGCTTGCATACAGTGCACCAAAAACCATTATCAGGAAAACTTATTTTTATTAACACTGAAAACCCTTCAGGTCCCTGGTGCAGAAAAAAGCCCAAGCTGTTAGCTACAAAGGGAACCTATTATGCTAAGGTAGGAACATCTTTTTTTCATCCATTCAAAGTGGTTCTTCGATAGAAATGAAGCTGTGTACTTCCTTTAGAACCTGCCCTGAGGGCTGACGGATGATTTTTTTTTTCTCTCTTATCTTTCCTGTGGAGCTCTTGTTCTTTCATACTCACAGATATATTATAAGATCTGGGTTTTCTTTTCCCACCTTCATTAGAAAAATATGGAAAATGAAAGCAAACGTGGTACAAACTTCCACAGGAAAAAAAAAGAAATACTTCATCTCACCAACTAGATATTCTCTTTGCATTTATCTCAGGGGAAAAAAAGTTTAATGTTGTGTAAATATCAGCCAGAACTAATTATCTGGGGCAGAAAACCCAACCTCTGTATTGAACTATGATGGCAGGGATACAACAAGAGAAGACTGAGATCCACAGATTGAAAGTGGCCAGGCTTGCCAAACAGTGTGTGGAGAAAGACAAATGATTACCATGAGATAGACTTACAAGTCAGTTCTTTAGGAGAGAGAAGCTGATGTTCACTTAAATAATTTGGCCCCAGCCAATTGGGAGAGCTCTTGGGGGTCTATAAAGGCATTTGGTTTATTTTAATTTTTTTTAAGCCAAAAACTTAGACTGCCTGCTAAGATAAGAGCTCTCAAGTACTACAAAAAAGCCTGGGTACAGGCAGAGTGCCTCTCTGTATTGCTCTCCCCCTATGTGAAGGCATAACAATAGCAACACTTGGGATCTTGTAGTATCCCAGGATTCCTTGTAAGTTTAGGGAAAGTTCTGGAACTGAGTTGCTCTTCTCAATGAAGAAAAGTAGGGATTATAAGTACCCAAGGAGCTAATATTCTCTCAAAGCCAACAAAATAGTCAGAAAGTAGGGAGCAGTCGCTATTTCTCTTTCAGACTGTCCACATCTGCGAGTCTACTTACCACCTGCTTCCAACACAAGACTGGCTATTGTAGAGTGGAGTAGGATGGAGTGTGGCCCTAGGATGCTTTATCTTGATTGACAACCTGATTGGCCCTTGTATCAACTAAAGGACATGCCTCTGGACAGGTCTGTGAGGGATGTTCCAGGAAGGATTAACTTGGGAGAGAAGACCGTCCTCAGACTGGATGGCACCTTCTAGCAGATGCCCAGACCTAGAGGCCTGCTTAACTATCTCCTTGATTGTGAGCATGTCCAGCCTGTTGCAGGTGTAGCTGCATTTCTTCCCCTGACACAAGAATCTGTTTTCTTCAGTCTTCTAAAGGGACCAGCAGTTCTCCAGAAATCCTCCAGTTCTAAGTCCTGGATTGGTATTGCTGAGGCATTGACTTAACTGATTAAGTTAACTGCATCCCCTTTAGCAGCACATAGCCACTATTTGACTACCCAGCCCCCACCATGTAAGCCATACTTTAAATCTCCTTTATAATATATATCTATTAAGTGTGTGACACTATAGAGGATTCTAATAAACCTCCTGTCCCCACTGCCCTATACAGACCTGGCAGAAGGAAGACATTGGTTACAACCATGGTACTGGAGAGACTCTTCTACTGCAAGCAACCAATCTTTCCTGCTGGTGGCTAGAATCCACCAACAGTCAAAGCCCTAAGGAGACAGTTTCAGGACACAGAAGGCTCTAATCCCAAATCCTTGCATTTCTCTCTGCCTGTAGAGTCGAGACTTTGCTTGACTCTTGAGCCAACAAGGCCTGGGAGCTGATAAACAAATACATCAGCTTTCTTGTCCCTGGGTAGAACCATTGATAGTGTTCTAGCCAGTGTCTCAGAGGGACTGCAATGGGATGGTCCCCAACATAAAGCACTCTTTAGTGTCCCTTTCACTCTTCTCCCTTCCTTGTGTCTTCCCTCTCCTTATGCTCTGTGCCAACTTCCCAAGAAGACAAACTCTGAAGTCTTGCCTCCAAGCTGCTTCTGAGGGGGAGCTGAACCAAGACACCTGCTGTGAGCAACTCCAGGTAATAGGAAGCTACTGTAGTATGGGATCTGACATTAATGGGGCTAGCACAGTGTTCTCAACCTTCCTACTGCTGCAAGCTCTGAATGCATTTTCTTATGTTGTGGTGACTCCCTAACCACACATTTATTTTCATTGCTATTTCATAACTGTAATTTTGCCACTGTTATGAATTGTAATATAAATAGCTGTGTTTTTCAAAGGTCTTAGGTGACTCCTGTGAAAGGCTCATTCAACCCTCAAAAGAGATCACAACCCACAAGTTGAGAACTGCTGGACTAGAGAGATGGCTCAGAGGTTAAGAGCCCTGACTGCTCTTCCAGAGGAACCTGGTTTGATTCCTAGCCACCACATAGCAGCTGTAATTCCAGTTCCAGGAGATCTGGTTCCTCTTCTGCCCTCCATGGTAACCAAGTATGGATGTGAAAAATAGATACACATCCAGGTAAAGTACTCAACACATAACAAATAAAACTAATAATAAAATAATAAAAAAAGAACTTAGGAAAATACATTTTAAAAAAACTATCATATCAAGCTCCATATTGTTCAGTCTTGATTGTGAATTCAATGTAACTTATGATAACCATGGGAACAGTCTGGGAATGCCTGTGACAGATTAATCTAGATGAGGCTACTGAAGACTGGAAGACCCACCTTAAATGTAGATGGAACCATCCAATAGATTAGGATCTAGGACTGAATAAAAAGGAGGAAAACAGATGAGAAGTAGACATTCTCTGCTCCTTGACTGTGGACACAGCCTCCTCATGCTGCCTACCTTCCCTGTCATGATGGATTACATGTCTGTGAGCCAAACTAAGCCCTTCCTTCCTTACATTGCCTTTGTCACAGCAGAGACAAGTACAAGCTCATACCCAATCACAAGGCTAAGCACCCACCCCCCCAAATAACAGTGGCACAGTAGCCTGCCAAGGTCTGAGAGAATACCTATGACCACAGTCTTGATTTCCAAGGATTGGGAACACATTTCTTATTCAACAAGTACTTATTTCTAGGCATTGAAATTTGGCCTGAATATTTTCTATGCATGATGTTAGGTTCTTATAAGCAGATCTTGATATAGCCATTCATATGTGATTAGAAGAGTAATTGATTCCCCCAACCTAGGTTTTAGTGAATTAAAAACTCACACCAGACTCAGTCCTATATAGAAATATTTGTCAGCAAGTAGACAGAAAACCAAGCTGTTCCATCTTCCTGTGTTTTTCAGAGCATCAACCTCCCCTTGCAAGAAGCATTCACCTGAGACTAATAGATAGCATTGCATAACAGGACTCAGCTGGCCAGCAGGGACTTTGTGAACAAGTTGCTGGACAAAGGACCCTTTAGGGATTTACAGTCAGATGTGCTAGGCCAGCTCCTATGTGCTCAATGCTGTGATATCTCTCCCCAAATCCTGACTCAGTGGCTTCATGGTGGTAGTTTGTCCATAGTAGTAGTACTTATACACAGAAATTAATACACTGTATAGATTCCCCCAGAAAACCTGTTATTAAATGTTTGTTAGTGCATTGTTACCCATCCATGAGAACTTACTAACTTTTCATAGTCTGGTTGCATAAATGAAAAGTGTCTCAAAAATATATTCAAGCTGCCCACTTACCTTGAATACTACCATTGTTCCTATCATAATAGTCACTTTGTGAATTAATAGAGCTAGTAGCTTGCAAAGAATATCGTGTATGAAGTATATATTTCAAGGGTATTTTCACATAGTATATTAGTATTCTAACTAATACAATCAATTAATCATCTCAATATTGTAGCTTAAACTGATACTTATGTGTTTCAAAGTATGTATGAAAGCAGATCATGCCAGGCACAAGGCAAGGTGTCCCCAGACCTCACTTAGAAGTTTTCAAAGAAGTCTTTCAACCTGCAAATATTTACTGATTATTGCATGTGAGCACCAATGTAAAATGCAATGGGAAATCCAAAAACAAGAAGATAAAGATTCTAAGACTCCATGAGAATAAAGATCCCCCTACCCCAGTCTCCTCCTGTTCACTCCTAGGGGCTGAAGTAGAAGAAAAGAAGTGGTGGGGGAAATTTGGCTTCAAAGTCAGTTCCCTCAGAGAGCTCCAGAGGCCAAGCAGACCCTGGTGATCAGTTGGAAAGAAATGTCAGTGGGGAGGAGGAAGGGAGGGAGACGTGATATGGGTCTTCATAGTTAGTAGGCATACTGGACTTTGGTTCCAAGTAAAGAATGATGCTTGCTAAAGACAAGAAGTATGTGCAGCATGCCAAGCTTTAAAGGTTGCAAGATCCCTGGGTACAAGAAGGTTTGAGGACTTCTGAATGGTTTTCATCATGACCATGATGATAGTCATTGAGCAGTGGTCCTCAGTTTCTATGTCTATGAAATAGACAGGTTGCAAATTCTTACCCAGACATTTATCTCATCTTTGACACTGAGGAACTAGTTAGTGTAGAGGTATTATGTCCCCAGGTCAGATGCCTAGCTCCCTGATAACTTCTCAGAGCAGCTGCCCCAGCCTGACTCTCTGCATCTGGATATATAACGTCACCACTTAGCAGAGCCTTATTTGGTTTGGCCTCTGCTTTCATGCTTCTGTTACTTAGCACCTAACACAATCCCAACCCTTACCCTGTATATCAGTGGTTCTCTTGAAGAAGTCACACTTCCATAGGAACACAGGTCCGAGTCAGGGTAGAAATATTCCACCACACTACTCTATTGAAGAAGCTGGACAGTGAAAATGAACAGAAGCCATGTGGTCATTAGGAAGAGTCAAGGATCATAGTGGGGAGGCTTGCTTTTTGAAGCTCCAAGTTCTAAAGTAGTTGAGGATGGTAAGTTTGATGACTTCATAGACTCCTCCAAGGCCCAGAACTTTGGCATTTAATCATTCACAACACTTTGACTATAATAAGAATACAAGATCCTGGGACTAATAATTGAGATGACAAGGAGGCATTAAAATATAGGGCTCCAACACTGGTTGGTAGAATACCAAATAGAAAGTGCCAAATCATTCTACAGTGCTGAAAGGGGCTCGCAAAGTGATCCAATGTGTCAAAGTGACACACACAATTTTCCTAGGACCTCCTGTTTACCGAGAAGGAGCTAGAAGTGAGGCACATGAACGCAAACAAAATCAGGGGATCTCACCTCACACACACAAGTGTGGCCATGTGGGCACAATTCCTACACTCCAATGTGTATGCACATGCGTACTCTGTTCTCAGGGCTCATTCATAAAAGAAGGATTTCTCCCAAAGGGAAGAAGCTCACAAGTTTTTAAGTGCTTGTTTCATTTAATTTTGAAATAGAATACTTACTATGCAGTCCAAGGGTAGCCTTGAACTTTATATTCACTCTCTAGATCACAGTATGTACCACACCATCCAGATGCAGACAAAACCAGACAAGGTACATGCATTTTTTTTTTATGTGCATGAATGTGTGATGGTGTGTATGTACATGTGTACTTGTGTGTGTGGAGTCAATGTTAAATGTCTTCCTCTATTACTCTCCACCCTATTTTTTGAGGTATGTTCTCTCACTGAACCCGGATCTTGTCAATCCAACAAGGGTGACTGACCAGCAAGCTCCCTTCTCCCGCAGAGATCCACCTGTCTCTGCCACTCCCAGCACTGGGATTATAGATACATATGCCCACCTTTTTACATAGGTGTTAGGGATCTGAACACAGATCCTACCATCTTCACAGCAAGCAACCTTACTGACAATCATCTCCCATCCCCAGTACAAGGTCTTTGACAGCACATTCACAAAAGGCCCAAACAGCTAGGGCTTATACACAACCCCTAGTATGGTGGTTCTCAACCTGTGGGTCTTGACCCCCCACTGGGGTCACACAGCAGATATTCTGCATATCATATATTTATAATTCATAATGATAGCAAAATTACAGTTACAAAATAGCAATGAAATGTTATGGTTGGGGGTTACCACTACATGAGGAACTGCATTAAAGGGTTATCATAGCATTAGGAAAGGTGAGAATCACACTGCTAGCGTGCACCATTCCATAGGCTATGTTCCAGTTAAGTAACCTGCACATGTCAATAAAATAAGCTGATAAATGCCACCTGCTCCCAGCATATGAAGTCAGGCTCAGTGGTCAGAGCCCTTGATCAGGGATAGAGACGAACAGGCACTGGACTTTCTTATTACTTCCTAAGAGTGATATAGACTGAAAGGTGAACACACAGAGCAGAGAGAGAGAGAGACAGCCTGGAACACAGAACCAGCACAAAGACCCTTGCAAAGACTAGCTTTGGGGTTCATAGAGCAATTACACTGTTTCTTTACTTATTTTTTAATTCTTTGCAAACATTTCTTACTTTTATCTGTCTGAATTGTATCACTGTACATTCTTTGAGTTTATTTGCTCAGTTGGACCCAGCACTTTGATTTCAAAGATTAGTTCATTTATTTTCTTATCCCGTTTGTTTTTCTAATTAGTACAATTCTGGTAACTATTTCTCCAATTATGGTTGTATCATTGGTTTTGAACATTTACTTTTGAAATCTTTGTTTTTTTCAATTTATTTCTTCAACTTAAGTGTTTCAAAGAAATTGACTCATTGTCTGAATTTCAAGGATTATGGTTCAAAGAGCATAGCTGAAACTTTTGTTTTGTTCCTCTAGGGCTAATTGCTCTGGTTTTAACTCTTCTATTATCAGGAAGCATTGCCCGTGTGATCTAGCTTTTCAAAGGTATTAATTAGTGCACAGTCAGTATTCCTGTTTTTTAATGTGCTCTTGAAAGAACAAACACTGCTTATTAGGTGTATTTGTTGAGTCAGATTTATCTCAAATCCTTATGTTCTTCGTTTTAATGTACTGATTTATTGATTCATAACAATGCCTGTCAAAGCCCGCTTTGATTGTGAGGCCATTTACCCTCATGTTTTCTATCTGTGTTTGCTTTATAGATTTAGAACCTATGTTGTCAGGGTCATAAAGGTTTGTTTGATTAATATGCCCTCATATCAGTTTAAGTAACAACTGCCTTGTAGTATCTCCAGTCTGACATTATTGTTGCCAAGTTTGTTCTATTTTGGTTCCCATTTTCCTTTTATACTTTTTTCCATTCCTTTCATTTCAACCTTTGGTGGCTTCATCTGCTTGTAGGAGAATGCAGAACACATTGTTCTGGGCAGTATAACCTCCAGCCTGTTTCCTGTTGAGTTGGATGAAAACAGAGTGTGCTCTTCCCCGGGCAGAACTTTAGTCGGCCTCCCACTATGGGACATAGTGATTCACATGGCCACCAAGGGACCTTCCCAGCCTCTCCTCAGTGATTGTCCCTGCCTAAAGGCAGGCTCATTGGTTGCTCATTGCCTGGTAATGAAAGGGGCAGAGGAGGGAGAGGTATTCCGTAGACCTGGATGCTTCTGTTCAGAGCCCTACCTAATCACACTGATGGTGCCCTGGGACATCCTTGGAACCTGTTCACCTTTGTAGAAAGTATTTCTTACATGTGATTTAAGTTGTGAGTTTCTTTTATTTCCCCACTCCTCCTCCTCTTCCTCCTCCTCCTCTCTCTTTCCCTCTCTCTCCTTTCCCTCTCCCTTCCTCTCCCTCTCTTTCCTTTCCTTCTCCTTCCCTCTCTGTACCTCTCCTTCTCCCCTGGTTGGCTCTTTTGCTGAGACAACATTTCTCTGAATAGCCATTGGTTATCCTAGAACTAGCTCTGTAGTCCAGGCTGGCCTTGAACTCAGAGATCTGCCTGCCTCTGCCCTACATGCTGAAACGCCACTTGGGAGGTGTGACACCATGCCCAGTACCTTTTCAACCTGCCCTTAGCTATCTTCATGTTTCTTGGTAATATAGGGAGAGTCTTGGTATCTAAAACTTTGAACATGGTAGATAAGCACTCTACCATTGAGCTATATTCTTGATCTTTTTGTATTTAAAAAAAATGGGACAGGATCCCACTAACTTGTATAAGCTGGCCTTGAACTTGTGATCTTCCTTCCTCAATCTCTGGGATAGCTAGCATTATAAGAGTGAACCGCCAGGCCCAGTTCTCAGCAATATTTTGCCATTCTCCTCTACTTGAGGTTGGTGAGAGAAGCTGCAAGGAGTTCTATAATGCTGACTTCGTACTTCTAATTCTTCAAGCCAAAGTGGGATCCTGGAGCAACACATACAAGCATTTTAGGAATCCTGCCAATTGCTTTCTAGAAGAGTTACAAAAATTTACCTACTGTCAGCAATCCTCTCATCAGAAACAATACTTATTGTTCAGGACAGAGGAGAAGTTAAATACTGAATAGTGAGCTTGGTAAAAGTATAAATGACTATGGATGTAGCTCAGTGGTAGAGTATTGGCCTACCTTGCACACAAACCTGGGCTTGATCCTCAGTACCACATATATAACCTGGCTACACTGACATAGGCTTGTATTCCCAGCATTCAGGAACTGAAGGAAGGGTGATCAGAAGTTCAAAGTCATCCTGGGCTACCTAGTAAAATTAGTCTAGCCTAAGATACATAAGACCCATCTCAAAACATATAAGTATATAATTTGGTAAGTTTTGACTTGTATGAAACTATCATTGAGATCAGGACAGTAAACATGAACAACCCAATACTTCCTTCTATCCTTTGCAACTTCTCTCTCCCTGCCCTGTCTGACTCTTCCTCCCTTCCTTGGATCTTCAAATCACGGGTTCTGATTTTCAGCACTGTTGAATAGTTTGTACTTCCTAAAAGTTCACATAAATAGAATCATATGTAAATAGCATAAATCTCTAGCACTCCAGCATTGTTCTTTTGAGATTTATCCATGTTAGTGAATAGCTTGCTCTTGTTGGTTACCAATAGCATTTTGCTATGAGAATGCACAGTTGTTGAGCTTGGTGGCACATACCTGTGATACAAGCACAGGAAGGTTGCATGTTCAAGGCTGACCAGAGTCACCTGGATGACTATCCTAAACATAATATAAATAAAATAAAATAATAAATAAAAATGTGGCACTTTTTTTCTTTTACATTTTTTTTCTTTTTTGACTCAAATTCTTTCTTTTATCTAAAAAATACTATTAGAGGTAAAGCCCAACAAAACATAGTTTAGACCATCTGAGGCAAACAGAAGCATATTGTTTAATACTGTTAAGCATATTCACATTATCACAAAAATACTTTCTCAGTTTGTAAATCTGAACCTCTGTGCCCTTTAAACAGTCATGACTCTTTGGTCTCTTCCAAGTCCCTGGAAACTGCCATTCCACTTTCTATTTTTACAAATTTGTCTACTTTGTTCCCTTTGCATGAGTCAAGTCCTGGAGCATTTATCGTGTTGTAACTCAGCACAATATCCTCCAGGCTCATCCACGTTGTGCTGACTGACAAGACTTCCTTCCTCCTGAAAACCAGGTAGATGGTTAGCTCAGAGACTCCTAGCTGGCTAAAGTGTAAAGGGTAAGTGGCTGCCGAGCACTCAAGCCTGAACAGGACAGCTATGCAATACCCTGCCCTGCAAGGCTTAGGTAACATGGTGGAGAGAGGATGAGAAGCAAAGGATGACAAGAAACATTGTACAATGCTGTCTCCTGGACACGGCACAGCCATTGCACCCACGAACTCAAGACAGCTAGGGCTACTAGCCCAAGAGCTTTACAAGCTGGGGCCCACTGGCATTCCAGCACAGATGTGGGATGTGGCTCATGAGCCCCCTTTGGCTCCCTTAGAACATTAGACACTGATGGCTTCTGGAGGAGATGGAGTCATTTCTTCAGAGGTACAGCACTGACGGATAAATTGCCTGTGCTCCAGTAAACCCCTACACTTAGTTAGGCTCACTAACACATCTTCTTTGGTCTGCTATGTTAACTCTATCAATGCTATATAATGTATTTTTCACCTTTCCTATTGTAGCTCTCCATGCTCAAAGAGTGATTTGGACTTTTCTTTAGTATTGCTACTTTTATTGACGAGCACATGGGCTAAGTTATAATACGCATTTTAATTTTATAGTCTACTAAACATTTTGCCAATTCTAGGCCAATATTGATTTTCTTTCTCTCATTGCATGTTGTTTTCCTATGTTTTTCATGCCTGTTAGCTATTTAAAACTCAGATTCTAGTTGCCGTAAGTTATATGTTACTTGGTATTTTGATATCAGTACTTTTGGGAGGCAATTTTATTCTGGGAGACAATTAAGTTACACCAAAACAGTCTTGTCTTTTTGCTTTGCTTTGCTTTGCTTTGCTTTGTTTTGTTTTGTTTTGTTGTTGTTTCGATCTACTGTCCTTGGGAAAGACAGGGTATGTGGCCTAGAGCTAATTATGTCCTTCCTCTGAAGCAAGACTTCTGAGAGTGTCCAGTGTCCCATGAACCACATGGCTCTACAGTCTGACTGGGGACAACAGGCACTATCCCTGTTCTGTGTGAGAAGCAAGTATTATCCATCGGTGCCTTCCATGTGGCTCTTATCCTGCTGTGGTTGTTTTCTCATAGGCATAAGTCTCTACCTTGAAAATCATTATCTCCTATATTATGTCCTTTGTTTTGGGTGAGGGAGTCTATCAAACCTTCTTAGTCTATCTTGACAATAATGGCAAGACTCTTGTTTTTCTTTCTGGTGTGAGTAGCTTTTCTTCAAATAACTCCACAATTAAGCACTGAGAGAAAGAAAGCCCCTGTGATTCTAAGTGGCGAATTGGCAGCCTGACAAATCCTGTTCATATAGCTGCTTCTTTAATGAGCTCAGAAGTCCAAGGGCTCTCTTCTGGTTCTTAGAGATGCACAGGCTGAATTTAAAAGTCACAAAATCAAACTCTTCATTTGTACACTTGAAGAAACTCACAATATTTAGTCCAAATATTTATGTTACCTGCCCATGGTTACACAGATGATACCTAGACCAGTGGTTCTCAACGTTCCTAATGCTTTGAGACCCTTTAATACAGCTCCTCATGTTGTAGTGATCCCCTCCCAACCATAAAATCATTTCATTGTTGTTTCATAACTACAATTCTGCCATTATTTTGAATCATAATATAAATATGTCATATGCAGGATATCTGATATGTGACCTCCAAAGGGGTCATGACCCACAGGTTGAGAAGGCCTAGACCATAAGATAAAAGGGAATAAAGGCTACATCTGAGTAAAAACTGCATCGCCAGGTATATCCTGGCATTTTTAAGTTTCAAGTAGTCTGATTGTAACAAGAGGGAAAACCTAAGAATTCACACAGAGGGCCTGGTACTAATGATTCCCCATTATGCCTACCCTTTAGAGTTCAGTTTCCTTCCTATCTTCTGGGGCAGGCTCTCAAGTCCCCAGCTTCACTCACAGTCACTCTAGCAAAAAAAAAAAAAAAAAAAAAAAAAAAAAAAAAAAAAAAAAAAAAAAAAAAAAAAAAAACAATATTAGAAGCTCAGAGCAGAAAACTAGCCCAAGCCCTCAAGTTACAAGCAGGTATTATGTCTACATGTTCTTTCCATTATAACATCTGAAATTTACTAGAGCAGTATTCTCAGTGATGCACCCAATATTTAAAGAGAGACTCCCCATGGTGTGTTTGTGATTATCAGCAAAAATTCCTGGGTACACAAGGGTCTCAATCTCTCGGCATGGCACAGATCCCATTTTTGCCTTAAACTCCAGGCAGGAGAGTCTGACAGTGTTTAGGAAACGATTGATCAAACCGAAGCCAGTGCTCTGAACCTCCACTGCATGCAGGAAGGACCCAAGTGCCAAAAGCAGCTACCTCAGACCTCAGACTGGATGAGTCTGGATTTGCCACTCAATGAATCTCAAATTCCTTGATTTAAACAGTACTCATAGAACCTGCCCCTGCTTGCCTTCCCAAGAACCTGGGAGCTATAGCTGTATTTGAAAACAATTTGTAAGTTACTTAGAGCTCCGTAGAGATAGGATAATATACAAATACATGGTTAAACTCACTCACATCCACGCATGCTAACCACACTTGAATATTTACAGTTTTACACAAAGGGGGATTAACTGAAGGTTTCTTAGGGTTTTCTCCAGTCACTTTTTCAAACTGCAAAAATGGTTACGTGGTTTGGGATCTCACTCTATTGTATTTCCACATAGCTCAGAACTTGGGATACATTTAGAACACCTTTCACATCAGTAGGAATGGAAGAAATTTCAACACAATGTGACTATTCCCCCCACCTACCACATTCCAGTATTTTTTGAAAGTGATGTCAATGTGAGACTCAGTACAGAAAGTATGGTTACCTAGTGGCTGGTAACTTTGAATTCCAAGACTGCTGCTTATGGCTGTACTGGTGTAAATGAGCCTTTGAGGATTGTGTTGTATTGCACCACGCCTCCATCATACCTAGATCCTTCAATACCAGAAGAAAACAGTGAGGTGGGAGAATGGTTAGGAATTGTGAGCATGCAAGGATATGAAAATATCCAGAACTTTTAGAAAAAGATATGTATATTCAGATAATAGCTTTGTATAATCTGTATACAAAATGTATTACAAGTGTCTATGTAGAAAATATATTGCATTTACCCACATTAATAATATATATTAACACATATGTCATATGGAAATATTCACTGAACCTTAGTACTAGGCACACAATACAAATTTCATAGATATTTGTAACCAGTGAATAAAAATATACAGGGTATTATGGCTACACACAGAGGCAACGAATTCCAGTTGATCAAGATAAAGACAGATAATTGTTTATTTTCCAGTCAAAACTCCATGGGTTTCAAGAAACTATAGAAAACCAGTAACTGGGATCTACAAACATGGCCATTACATATGACTGAACAGCTTTCTAACCAACATGGACTAAATTCTCTGTAATAGATATCAGATACCAGCTCTTAAAAGCCTGTTTCTGAAGCTGGTGAGAGGGCTCAGCTGGTAGAGACTGCCAGCAAGCCTGCAGGCCTGAGTTCAAGTCCAGGACCTACATAGTGGAAGAACCAACTCCAACAAATTGCCCTCTGACCTCCAAACATGCCTGGTGGCTCATGCACACACAATAAAAACAATGTAGAGATTTTAAATAAAAACTTTTATCTTTAATTTTAATTGTTTTTTATTTTAATTTTTAATTGTTTTAAAACTTCACAAAAACAAATCTATGTTTTCCTCATTGTCTCCAATACAACCTACTCACTCTCTAACAAAAATGGTTATTATCAAGACTGGGGTGTTATGAGTGTCTGATCAGCTTTCCAGGACTTCCTCTGATCCTGCCCCTTTTCTGCAACCTTAACTGGTTGCTCTATAAACTGCTTAGTTGGATTTAATAATTCCTAAAGCCCCATTAAGTTGCATATACATTTATCCAGCTATTGAATTTATAAACACCTGACTTGTCGTATCAACACAGTTAATCAAGCCTGGAACTATAACCAGGAGGTAAGAGGGAAATGAAAATACATTGACAACAAGGTCTAATGTACTTGTCAATCAAATGTTCTGTTAAGCTCTGAGCAATCAGGGGAAACGATAAATGTAGATATCACAACTTTCATGTTTGGGAAGGAAACTTACTTTTCCTTGAACAATGATGTCTGTGGGTGTCATCGCTGGCCTGGTGAGGATGATAAGGTAACGTCAGATTCACAGGATCATCGTCACACCCCCCACCACATCCCGCAAGCCCCCGAGCATTATAATATTCTGGATAAGGATATTCAGGTGGCTCCATTTCTCATGGCTAGTGACAAGTCACCATGAGGTCACCCAGCCCCACACAACCAAAAAAAAAAAAAAATCAGAGCCCAGAGACATTAAATAATATTTCAGAGGCCACCCAGCTAGCCATGACCGGCAGACAGATTAAAAACTTGAGGGTTCCTGACCCCAAGGTCAGCCCCTGGTTTCAGGTGACATTTTCTAGGATGGAAGGCAGCTAGGTACACATGCATGAGGCTCAATGTGTAGAAACATAATCGAGCTGCACACAGCCCTACAAGAGCTGAAAGGCAGCAGCCATGCGCTAGGGACTCTGGGGGTGGGGGGGTGCATGCACACTCCTTTCTCTCTGCTCCATTCTTGTCACCACAGTTTGGTTTTAAACTGATGAATTAAGTGTGAGGCTAACTTCCTGTCCAGTAAAAATCTCCCCATGCCCCAGTGGGGCAACTATAAGGTGGAAGGAGCAAGATGTCTGCACAGGGTGTTGTTTGAGACACTGATTGGTGACACCCTGCAGGAAACTACAGCAGGTTAAGGGCTGGGAAAACATCTGTCTCCTGTGGAGCTAGTGACAACCCCCCACGAGCACCAGACACAACCCAGGCCCATCAACTCCCAGCTGAAGAAGGTATCTTATCTCCCAGAGGAGCTGCCTCTGGGGGAAGGGGTCACCAAAACAGTGTGACCCCAGAGAAAATAATTAAGAATACATTTGACAGCAATTTGTAGGAACAGCTCCCTCATGTTCTTAGTCTCCAGAATAGAGTACTAAAGTTGCCTTCCTGGAAGAGTGAATTTTTGCTGGTCCTTTCTCTGATCTAGGGCTGAAGGTGGGTAAAAGTCTGAGAAAATGGAACACGGATCTCAGAGACAAACCAGCATCCGTACATTACCCTGGAAAGAGGTTTTTTGTTATGGTGTTTTAAAATCAAAATAATTTGCCTACCTTTATCCCACCCAAGTCTTTATCCCACCAGGCAGCAGGCACAACACTTTTAATAAGCTTCTAAAATGGTCATTTTACATCCATTTTATCTGTACTAGGTACTAAAAATGAGAAGCATTTTAAGGGCCTTATACGAGGAAAGCAATGCATATACATACCGTAGCCAGTTTTCGAAGAGAAGAGAGCTTGACTTGCCCAACTCTTCTCTTGCGGTTCTCTTGTTTCAACAGACATTTGCTGCGTGCTTAAAAGACAATAGAAAACGTGGTCAGCCATGCCCCGGCTCTGAAAACTTCTGGCTGAGAAATGACATGCATCCTTTCTATTCACATTCCATCAGACATCTAAGCAAGTCACTAGCCATGACCAATTTCAACAAGCAGGCATGGATTATCCTCTCAAAGAAAGGGCATGAAATATTCGTGAACACTAAGATGTCCTCCATGAGATCCCAAGACAAGGCTTGGTTTAGGACCAGCACCCAAATCCTGCAGGAAAAGCAACAGCCACTCCTTCTTCCTCCACCTAGGTGGGAAATCTGAAAACGCACACACTGATGAAGAAGGCAGGCCTGGCACTTAGGATAGAAATCTATGAGTCCTTTAAGCAAATGACCTGGAATTTTCCACATATACCCAAACATTCAATCAGATGGAAACATCTGTTTCTAAGGAGGAAACACACCACACCAGGATACCATGTACGCCTGCCCCCCAACCCTAGGATTCTAGAACCCAGAACTCAGGGGGCTATGTTTTTCTACTCTTCCCCCATCTTCATGTGTACACCTTTCCATTCCTTAAAATATACCCATGGCTTCTCATTGTTTCAAATAAATTAAAAAAAAAAAAGTCAGCCCTCGCCTCTCTTTTCTCTTTCAGTGTCAGGCACCCTGTTTTTCCTTTAGTGCCCTTGAGTCTCCCTGCTTCTCCCCAGCCATAGCACTCAACTACATGATCCACTGTCTAGACTGCCCTTCCTGCCCTCTTCGGATGGGTCCCTCTCTTTAGAGCAGCGGTTCTCAAGCTTCCTAATGCCACGACCCTTTAATTCAGTTCCTCATGATGTGGTGACTCCCAACCATAACATTATTTTGTTGTAGCTACTTCAAAACTGTTAATTTTGCTACTGTTGTAAATCATAATGTAACTATCTAATAGGCAGGATATCTGATGTGGAACCTCTGTGAGAAGGTCATTTACTATCCCTAAAGGGGTCAAGACCCACAGGTTGAGGACCACTGCTCTAGATCTTGCTTTGCTGTCATTGTCTTAAAGTTTTCCTTGACCCTCCTCCAACAAGTCAATGCCCCAATTATTCATTCGACAAATTCCTGTTGAAGTCCTTGGTTCCAGGCATTGTGTAAGCTACTGGGAACATAAAGGCAATGAAACACCTGAGAGGGAAAGCAAAGAGACAAGGAAAATAAACTCTGAGATCTGAGAGGTGCTAAGAGCTGCAAATACGGAAAGTAAGGATTAAGGGGAGAGCATGATTTTAATAATGTGACCAGGGAAAGCTACCTCTAAAAGGAAACAGTCCTGAGTCCTAAATGCAGTGAAGAACAAGCTATGCTTCCTAGAGGGGAGGTACACCAGGAAATGAATATGAAGTACAAAGATCTGGAAAACAGGAGGTCATAACTATAGTGGTTATAATTTACTTCAGTATTTTGCACTTGATCTCATTGCTACCAAAAATCAAATAAAAAACTCACTTGCGTTATCTGATTGATACGCCTTGCTCCTCAACGGTGTTGTTCCTAAAGGTATACAGACAGGGGTTTTTAATTCCATGGTGATCACTGAATTCCCTGGGATGGCCTGCCACCTAGCAACTATCAGATCCTTGATAGTGAAGAGACTGTAGAATGAATGAAAATATGATGCTTAAGAACATAAACGGTCAAAGTAGCTAGATGATCACAGATCACAGGTGTTATAGAGGCCCCACCCCTGTACACTCCACATGCTGAAAGCTGTCTGCTGATGGATGGATCTCCTTCAGTGATATTGTTGGCAGCAGTGGCGGCCAGTGGTTTTGGTGGTCATGATGGTTGTTGTTGACCAATGCGCTCCAGAGAGTCAATCCCTTAGCCCTATTCAGGTGCTTAACAGGAAATCTTAAGAAAAACTGCTGCAGCTCCCTCATTCTTCAAATGGGCTATCTCTAAAGATGGCACCATATTAAATCTGAGAAATCTCTTGCCCTTCGGGGACCTTGGTAATGTTCAGATGCCTTCTTTATTGTCACACAGAGAAGAAAGGAAGGAGATTCTACTTGTGTGGCAATCAGATGTATGTTCACTACTAAACATCGAGCAACCCCAGGGATAGTTGTCTTCAAGAGAGACTTTTCACTACTAAACATCGAACAACCCCAGGGATAGTTGTCTGCAAGAGAGACTTACTTATCCACTCCAACACAATCTCTGGTGCTGAGGTGAGAAATCCTGCCTCGAGGCCCCTATCCTACATAGCTTCCCAGCATTTCCCAGCTGCAGTTGCTCAAGGTTTGCTATGCATCAGTTACCGGCTTTCTTCCCCACCCTGTCTCACTTCCACACCCTCAGGGGGTGTTTCCTAGGATCAACTACCAAACAAATGACTTGCCTTTACATTCCGTTTCAGGGGAACCCTTACCGTGACCATCCCTCAAACCTTGTCTTTCTCAGCATCCACCCACCTTCTTCAGGCCTTGGAGCTAACCTAGGAGGCCCCAGGGAATAAGCAGCTCTCACAGACTTCTGAAACAGACATCAGGGAGTCAGGGAGAGCCTGTGCATCCCCATGGAGATTCTAGCTCATCAGAACCCAGCCTCGTTCTTAGCTCTGGAGTCAGCCGTACCATAGAAGAGGGACCTGGCCCAGAACAATATAAAGAAGAGTCTAGATAGGGAGGTGGATATATTTGATCCTGTCCCTGGAGCTCACGGAATCCTTTGTGTGGACAAATCCTACACTTGAATCGTTCTCGGCTTCTCTGTGTCTTGCATGAATTTGCCGGTTATGTGATTGCTGACGATTCTTTGAGTCCTAGCAATTCTATGACCATGAAACAACTAAGCATACAAAACTCTACCCTTTCATGTCCCCAGCACTGTGACCAAGCTGTGTGTTTTCTACTTAGAACCCCACCCTTGCCACACCCCGATTAGTCCCAACTTAATAGTGCTGTACAGAGCAGTGTCATGCCAGGGTTCTCTGTCCCTTCCCTCTTTGCGTGATCCACCCTTGTGGTTCACTTCAGATTTGAATTTAGCACGACTCTCATTTTCACTCCCTGGAGACAAACTACAAAATGAGTGTTTGCTCATTTCCTCAAGATTGAAAACGGCAGAACTCAGGTCCCAGCCCATATGCCTCCCATGACACCACTCCCCATTTGAACGCATGAACAAACGCACGCGTGGGCTCTGTACTGGATACAATATTTCAAGGGCAAAAGAGAAAAATATTTAAATTTTACTCTTATTTAACAAAAATATTCATGGATGGGATGTCTTTTCTGATTGAGAATTACCAACTTTATTTAATAAGTTTCCTGTCGCTGTAACAAAATACCCGAGACAATCATTGTATAGAGAACGGGTCTGTTTCTTGAGCTGGCAGGTTATATAATCTGTGGTTGCCTGTGTGGGCCATGTGGAGACATGGTACAACAGAACAGGAGTACCTAGCAGGACATAATTACTCACATTGTAGGGAGAACAAAATGGGAGTTGGGGGCAAACAAGGTCCTGAATTCTCCTTCAGGAGCATGCCATCAAGGATCTAAGGGCCCCACTAGACCCCCCACCTTCTAAGTGTTTCATAGTCACCCAGTGGTACCACCCTGGGAACCAAGGCTCTAATGCAGGAGATGGCGGGGAACATTCAACATCCAAATTATAGCATCTAGTATATGCCGCACAGTTGATCAACTTTAGAAATTAGAAAACAACTAGAAACTAAAACACAAAGTCTCATTGCTTTTTATCCCACACTGAAGTGAGTTTCTGGATGATTCCAATGGCTTTTCAGGATTACAGATATAGCCAAAATGCTTGGCATTCATTTGGCCTCACGCCATTTGAAATTTGAGTTTTCAAAAGGTTCGTGTAGCACTCAGACTACATCATGTTATTTCAGCAAGTCTATAAGCATCAGTCAAGGCCTCCGAATCAGGGACAACAAATATTTCTGTGCCTTTTTCTGATCGGAAAAAAAAAAGCATATTTGTCTGTTTTATATTTATTCTTGACAAAGGAAGACTTATTTAATAAGTGAAGAAACATCAAGGGCAAAATAGTTTTATACAGAATTTTAAAGTACTTTAAACATGTTTTTTTAATTTGGAAAATTTATAATTAGTAAAATTTTAAGACATCAAAATAAAATGAAGTTGCCTATAACTCCAATATTTATGCTTTTCTGAACATTTTCTCAGTATTTTAATATATGCTAAATAAAAACTGAGCATATTATTTAGTATGTACAGTTTTGTGTCTTGCTTTTTAAATTTTTGCGCCATAAACATTTAAACAAAGATTCTGATTCTTTTAAAGTATTTCATAATTGGGGCTGGAGAGATAGCTTAGCAATTAAGAGAACCAGCTGCTCTTCCAGGTTTAGTTCCCAGCTGCTACATCACAGCTCACAACTGTCTGTAACTTTACTTTTAGAGGATCCAGCTCCCTCACACAGACATACATACAAGCAAAACAGCAAGGCTCATGAGATGAAAATGAAATTTTTAAAAATTTTTAAAAATACATATTCCATAATCTTCCCTTTATCCTCCTGGAAAATTTTGATTTATCCAGATACCTTTGATAAATGACTCAGTTATTCTACAGAAATCTTCCCAAATCTCAGTAAATTACCAGAAAGAAAATTATTTCATTAATGACTATAAGTATCTACAAGGTTAAGAAACAATAAAGCTGAGGAAATATGCAGTACTTCTCTAATTCATCCTTAACTTCTATCACGATTAGCCTGGTCTTATCCACAGATTTGACGAGATGTTTCTACCTTGAACTCTCATTTTGGACTTAGGTCTTCCTTAGATATTTACCTTTCATCACTCGAAGTTTTAGGGATGGAGCCATAGCTGAGCGGTAGAAGGCATGCCTAGCATGCACAGGAATAATCCCCAGTACCACAAACAATAAAATGGGAGTTTAGGAGATTTTAACTAAGCGGGGAGTGGACTTTTGGTATTTGTAATACCCTCTCAATCCAGCTGGGATGGCAAATGCATATTGTGTGAATATTCAAGGATCTGTATTATTGGGATTTAGGCACTTTATCATCATCATCATCATTCAGTGAAAGTGTCCTTGGAAGAAAGTTTCCAATGCCTCATAAAATCACTATTATTTTCTCAAATGAGTCTCAGTAGCCATGAATCCTAGTTGCCTTGGGAATGAGACAGTGTTATTTGAAAACCATGCCTTGTTTCCAGATTAAAAGGGTTATAGTCATCATCACCTGGATGTAGTCATTCCTGCTGACATCCAAGTGAGGTAACTCTTTTGGATGGGCATTTTGATTTTATGACAAACTTTGTTCTGAAATACCTGAACAGAGGAGCATAGAACTTTTGGAAAAGGGGATTCTTTTTGTTCATACCTCTCCTGGTTCTCTCACCAAGGGAGTAAGTCATCTGGACCAAGCCAGGCAGACCCTGGATTTATAGTCTAGAATATTTTTTAATTGGATATTTCTTTATCTACATTTCAAATGTTATTCCTTTTCCCAGTCCCCCTCCAGAAACTCCCTATCCTGTCCTCCCTCCCCCTGCTTCTATGAAGGTGCTCCCCCAACCCTCCACCCACTCCTGCCTCCCCGCCCTGGCATTCCCCTATACTGGGGCATTGAGCCTTCACAGGACCCAGGGCCTCTCCTCCCACTGATGCCCGACAAGGCCATCCTCTGCTACATATGTGGCTGGAGCCATGGGTCCCTCCATGTGTACTCTTTGGTTGGTGGTTTAGTCCTTCCTGTCTGAGCTGGTGTCCTGAGCAGACCTTGGGTGCTGGCTCCGCACCCAGTCCCACAGCACCCAGAGGAATCTCAACTCCCAGGTGCTCTACTATGCCCAGGAGACTAGAATTCTAAATACAAGAACTCTGAAGGCATATCCTTGGACACATTTATCAATATGGAAGCCAGCTGATCTGCTATGATAGTCTGTGCAAGTGTTACTTAGGTGAGAAGCTACCACCAAGCAGGATATGTTTCCACAAATAAACAGCTGAAGTGCTATGTTCGGGACTCCTGTGACAGCTAACTACTTATATCACTTTGGCTCAGCTGTGGTGTCCAGTTAATTATCAAACATCTATCTAGGTGTTACTATGAAGGGGGTTGACATGTGCCATCAGTAGACTTAAAGTAAAGCAGAGTCCCCACCCACCGTGAGATGAGGAGGTCCCGTTCAACCAATAGAAGAGCAACTTGTAAGAGCAAGAACTGAGATTACTGTCTCAAGACCAACAATATATTGCAGAAACCTTGCCTTGTGTTTCAAGCTGCCAGGCTGTCCTGTGGATTTGGTACTTCAGATTGTAATATCAAGTGTTTTGTAAGTTTGTTTTTAACTATGAGTATATGGAGCTGTAGGGATAGCTCGGGTATTAAGAGCATGCAGGACCCAAGTTTGCTTCCTAGAACCTAGAACTCTAGTGCCAAGGAACTAACTCTCTCTTCTGGCCTCCAGAAACACTGCATTCGTGTGCACAAATGCACACACAGACACTTATACTTACATAATTAAAATTTTCAAATCACGTGTACACATGTATAGCTGTATAGGTATGTGCAAATGAGTGCGGGTGCTCCCAGAGGTCAGAAGAAGGCATTGGATCCCTGGAGATGGACTTAAAAGGCAGTTGTAAGATTCCAGACATAGCTGCTGGAACCACTGGATGTCAGATGGGAACCAAACTTGGGTTCTCTGATAGCTCAGTGTATGCTCTGAACCACTGAGTCATCCATCCAGATGTATTTTATTACCTCTTGCTTGAGTGTTCAGCCTAATGGCCTGCCCTACAGGTTGGAACTTGTTAGCTTCTAAGTACTCATGAGTCATGAGCCAATCCCCTTTGTTTCTCCCTCTTGCTCTGTATAAATGGAGAGGGAGAGAGAGACCCTATACCATACACACACACACACACACACACACACACACACACACACACACACAATTACATAACGTGCACATGTTCTCTGCAGAACTTTGTCTAATGCAGCCTCTGAGACTCAGAACCCCTCTAAAAGCAGGGTCTGCTAAGGAATCTCCCTCTGCTCAGGCCTCTCACTGGAAGAGCAGAGATTGGGGACAATCCAAAGGAGGCAGAAATCTCTCAAGGCAGGAACATCCTTCAATTAATTTTCCAGGTCTTTGTAAAACTTCTAATTGCTAATGAAAGCTCATAAAATGGGCTATTTTAAGAAAATAACCAAACAGAAAGCATAAGACTTTGGGGGACAGGATCTAAAAGTGATTTAATGATCATTTTAATCCTTTAGAATGTGCTTTTCCATGCAGGATTCCACTGAATCTAGAAATACCTCTCAGGAATATGGTCATAAATTCAATTCTTATTAAGTTCTACTTATTGAAGTCAATGGAGTGAAGGAGAGAAAGAATCAGGCTATGTTCCACCGCCAGAGCCCATGTCGTTTCATCAGAGTTCTCTGGGTCCTGGCAGTTTGTGCTTTTTAAAATAATTTATGTCATTCAATGGTACTAAAGAAAGTAAATATCTAAAAATAGTTCAAACAAGAATGTGATTTTTCATGAGCAGGTCCATGAGAGTTTCAAATAGTATGCACACACACACACACACACACAATTACATAACCCACTTTCCCCTACACTGTATTCCATCAAAATAAATATGTATCATGAATTCATATAGATATATGTGCACTCTTATGAATTGTCACCTGCCATTTTCTTTCCTTTCCTCCCACCACCTTGATATTTCTGACAGAGTCACCTGAAAAGTTTGGACCCAACCACCTCCTTTACTTTGTGGACACCCTGAAGACCCAGACAAGCAGATCTTCATCACTTCCAGCATGATCATGAACCTCATGCAATTTCCACTTTTCTACAGCTCTGAGAGACTCTACAGAGACAATTTTTCAGATCTTGGTATTTTCTAGCACTGTCTATTTTTCAGATCTTGGTATTTTCTAGCACTGTAATTTTTCAGAGGAAAAAAATACAATTTTTCAGATCTTGATATTTTCTAGCACTGTTTACTTTCAGGTCTGCCCTTGCCCCTGTTGGAATTCTTTCCCCCTCACTATGAGGGGGAAAGGAATACTTCTATTCTGGCTTTTCCTTCTATTAGCAGCTGTGTGACTCCTAGGGAAATCCTGGTAGAGTAGCCCTGCTATCTGCTATTTGTGACAATGATGACATCTTTCATGAAGGGGAACCACAGAGGAAAAGAAGGAAGAGGAAGAGACCAGAGAGAAGTAGAGCAGGAAGGGGAGGAGGAGGGAGAAAGAATGGGGAGGAAGAGCAAGTCAGAGAGAATGGAGCAAGAAGCAAAGGAACCTGCAACTTTCATGCAGACAGGACCCCAGTCTCATAAAACCTTTGAGTTTTTACCTATTAATGTCCTATCTGGAACATTGGAAGTACTTATTCCATGTCTGGACTGCTATGTAAAGAAGGAGCAGAAATGGAAAAGAATCAAGGTATAGGAGAAAGGAAGAGGGGAGGGATGAAAAGAGGAAGGGGGAGGGGAAGAAAAGAGAGGGAAGGACAGAATTAGACTTTTACTAGCAGTATGAGGAGACATTAAATAAAGCACACTTTCTAGATTCATAATGACTGGCTTGAATTCCAATCCTGAAACTCACTGTCACCTTGGGCAAGTTTGTTAATCCTTCTTTTCCCTCTGTCCCCATCAGTAAGATAATTACTATCGCTCCTACCTCACTGGGCTGCCATGAGGATTAAATTTGACAATATAAACAAATAATACCCAAACAATGTGAATTATTGTTCTCCCTCTCATCATATATCTTCACAGTAGAGTGAACAGATCTCCTAGAGCTATTACATCCCTTGATCTTGGAACTAGGTCTCTCATTCTGAAAATAACCTTGATTTGGTAACCTGTGACTATTGAAAACTGTATATGGAGGGTATTTACAAGCTTAGGAGGTAGCTTTAGCAGGATAACTTCATGTCAAATGGTACTTTAGGGCATGTTGAAGTATTCTAAATATTTGGGTTTTTTTTTTTTTTTATAGTTTGACTAATTTAAACTTGCTTCTCCATGTTCATGGAAAGCGGTACTCTAAGACCATGAAAAGGATGCATCTTTTATCATAGAATTGATTGACGGCAGAGAATTTTTCAGTCCCTGAATTAACAGTGAAATGAGGTTTCCTTACATCCCAGAATATTACACACACACACGCTAGTCAAGGACAGAGCTTCCTGGCACTCACTCACCTGACAATCACACTTCCTTTGTAGCATGGAGGAATTCCCTTTCTGTGCTTCAGGGACACACCTGCTGGGCTGGGCACTGTCTCATGAGCACTCAGGGGAAATGATCCAACAGATCTGCTCTGAAGCAGGTGAGCACCATCCCAGTTAGAGTGCAGAGAGCTCTGGGATTGGGGGATGGGGACGATGAAGGGAAGATGAATTATGGGAAGGTGTAGAAGCAGGCCTAAGGTCTGAATTTGAAGTTCATATTCAACATAGTTTTTTTCATTCTACCCATTCATCAATATAATAAATTCTTGCTATATATATATATATATATATGTGTATGTATATATATATATATATATATATATATATATATATATATATATATATAGACATGCTGAATCACCACCTAGTCATACATCTGCTTCACAAAGTCTCTACCCTTAGGGTATAACTTTTTACTGGTCTCTGCCCCTATCATGCATCTCTTAGCCCATGGCACTAGCCTCATTACATAACTTTTCACGCATATGAAAACTAGCCAAATGATCAAGACTTGTTTTCAGAATAAAAGAAAGAATAGCAACCGCCTGTGTCATGACAAATAGTTCTTGCAGACTGTAGAAAAGACACTGCCGTTCATGCATGTCTGAATTTAAAACCTTCTCCTTAGGTGGGCTAGAGAGATAGTGCAGTGGTTGTGAGCACTTGTTGTTCTTCTAGAGGATCTGAATTCAATGCCCAGGACTCACGTCATGCAGCTCACAGCAATCTTTTACTCTAACTCCAGGGGGATCCAACACCTTCTTATCTGCACATACATCTGCACACAGCATAACAGATACGTACACATACCCATAAATAGACATCTTGAGCAGGGTATGGTAGTATATAACTTAATTCCAGACATCAAGAGGCAGATGGGTCTATGTGAGTTTAAGTCCAGCCTGGTTCACATAGCAAGCTCCTTGAAGCCAGGGTTTTACTTTGTTTTACTCAAATAATCAAAATAAAAGAAACCTTTTACCTAAGTTGCTTTTTCTTCTTTCTTTGAAACTTCAGGGATGGAGCTGTGAGTGGCAGCAGCCTGCCTTAGCTATATATATATCCTAACTGAAAGGATAGCAGTTATAGCTGATGAGTTCAATTTCCAAGCAAAGAGTTCCATTTACATTTACACTTATATTTACAAGTATAAAAAAAGAACATAAAGAATAAAAAAGCTAAACACTATGTGATAAGGAACTCCATGACAGAGAATTATCTTTTGGCATAGATGAACAAGGCAAAGCCTGGCATGTAATCGGGATCCCCAGAGGCCTGCCCTCTTCATCTGAACTCTGATAGAAGAAAATGATGATTTCAGAGGGTATTCACTAAGCTTGCAAAAGCTATGACTTTCAGCAAGAACAACTGAAGATGGCTTCCTGGCAGAAGCAGCCTGAGTCTTCAAAGGTGGGAGATCTGACTGAGCAAGTGTGGGGATAGGAAGGATGCGGACAGTACCCTTATCACGAGGGCAAGTTATTAGGCACAAAGGCTGAGTCAGATCAACGAAGGCAAAACAATGTGCTAGACTCTCGGAACCTTCAGTTCGGATATCCATTGGCTTCTTATAATTGACAGTTTCTAGAGTCACATTTTGCATGATAGTTTGATTAATGCTAAAACCACACAAAATTCCAATTGTCCCCTAAAGCCTTCAAACTCCTATCCACTTGAGCTGACCAGCAGTTCTCCCAATAGCCCTCTGTGCTGTCTTTCAGATCATGGAAGGATAGGTTCTTGAAACAAGAATTGAAATATAGCCACTGTATCACCTGCTGTGGTAGAAAGATCAACATCGAACCATCCCTAAGAAGTCGACCTCCTCACCTATGGGACCTTTAACTTTATTACATTACATGATAAGGAGAAATTACAGTTTGAAGATACAATTAAGGCTGTTGATTATTTTATTTTAAAATAGGAAATAGGGTTGAGGATGCTATTCAGTTGATATAGTGCTTGCCTAGCATATACAGAGCCCTGAGTTTAACTGTCAGTACTGTATAAACAGGCAGTGGTGGCATGCCTGTAACTTCATACTTGGGAAATGGAGGCAGGAGGATCAGAAGGTCAGGGTGATCCTTGGTTATATGGTCAGTGTGGAGTCATCCTGAGCTACATGAAATACTGTCTCAAAAAAAAAAAAAAAAAAAAAAAAAAAAAAAAAAAAAAAAAAAAGAATAGATGGCCTTAGATTATCTAAGTGGCCAGGGTGCTAAAAGTGAATAGGAAGACAGAAGATTCAGAACCAGAGAGGCGGCATCTAAGAAAGCTTCAAGAGGCTGATTTGGCTGTTGGGTTTTGAGATTCAATAGTTCTGAGATAAAGTCAGAGATTTTAATTTCTTAGCAAGTCCCCAGGTATTTTCTGTGGCTGTTGTAACAAATTAGTCAATTGCTGCTGTCTTTGAAGATGGAAGTGGCATCCTGGGACAGGAGCCACAGGATGGATGTAGCTGCCCCTAAAATCTGGCATATTAAAGGAAAAGAGTCTTCCCAGAGCCTCCAGAGAGGAAAATATTCCTGCCAATATGACCTCGTGAGACCTATCTTAGACATCTGACCTCCATAAATTTAATAAATTAACAGCGTTTTAAGCCACTGCATTTGGTAATTTGTCACAGCAGCAATAGCAAACTAATACACTGATTTTTTTTCTGTTAAAAAGACAAACTCTCTGGCTTCTCTTAAGATCAATTAAATCAGAAGTTTGGCGGGTGGGGCCCAGTCTGTCTTTGAACAAGCCCCAAGGCTTTTGATGCATGCTAAAGTCTGAGACTCACGCACTAGACTAAGCAATCATAATCATTCTCTGAAGAAAATACATCCAGACACAGATCCCCAAGGAAACTCAACACGAGCAGTTAATGACTTGATTAACCATGATAAAATCTACCAGGCCCAGTCTCTGCCTTGACACGAATGCAGCAGGGAATCCAACTGAATTTCTGATGATTCAACCTCCTTGGGGCTCCAGGTCCTCATCTGGAAAACCATCCCAAGTCTACCCTGGAAGTCTCTTTTTGAGCTTGTCTATTATCCTAGCTAGAGCTTTAACAATGGCAGCCACTTGCCCCTTCCTCACGAACCTTAAGTAATATATGTAGGTTAGAGGATCAAAGATTTCAGGTCCCCCATATTCTTGGATGGAGAGATGGATTTAATAGACTCAGACATGGAGAGCCAGAATGTTTTGATTTTGTTTCTAATCAATGTGGTTGTATATATCTATCTGTGTCGGGGTGTATATATGTGTGTGTGTGGAATGTATATGTGAAAGACAATCTCCTGTAAGGTTCCCTAGGTACTGTTCACTTTAACTGCTAGTGTTAAAAAAAAAAATAGAGACAGGGTTTCTCACTAGCATGGACCTCACCAAGTAGGCTCAACTGGCAGTGCAGCAAGTCCCAATGATGTGTCTGTCTCTACACCTCCAGCACTGGGATTACAAGTGTATCTCCATGTTACTCTTTTATATGTGCTCTGGGAATGAAACTTGGGTCTCTGGGCTTGCAAGGCGAACACTTCAACAACTGATCTGTCTCTTCAGTCTGGAGTAAAGGCTTCTATTGTCCACAAAGCTGAGTCTTCCATCATGAGCCACAGGGTGTGCTTGCTTGCCCAGTTATCTCAGTATGGTCCCTAAGTGATCAGTCAACCTTTGCTTGAATTCTCTAAAGACTTCAGCACATCCAGGGACACACTCTTGCAGTCTGAGAGCTTCTATTGTCTTATGTCAGGTTCTTTTATCTGGTGAAGAATTTTCTTTGGACCTCATGCTCAGTTTTATTTGCATCTATCCTGTGATTTCAGGTGCACACTCACATGTAAGAGTGAACTATGACTAACTTGTAGACTCACTGGGTACATTCATGTGTTTTCTCAGGGCTCTTGGCCTCCATTGACCTCAGAGGGAGGCATGTGTGTAAGCTGGGCAGGAGGTAGGCATGGGCCCTGCAAAAGGCAAAGTGCTTTAAAAGCCTTTGATGAAAGGCATTAAGGCTTGAAAGGGTTGTTTCTGAAACACTATACCTCCCTTTTAAGAACTCTTAAGATCTTGAGGGCGATACTCTCTCACCCCAGAAGAATTCAAGCATGAATGTTCTCAGAGCCTCCAATTAAGAGTCCAATTCCATGTCCCCAGATGCTCATTTCCGCCAAAATTGCCAACTTGGGTCTTTTTTTTTTTTTTTCTTTAAGGAAGAAACTAAGCAATACTGAACAAGATCTTAGAGCTAAATAACCATTACATGGTATTAACAAATTGACATACAAAAGCCCAATAGCTCCATCTAATATGTATAAACTGTAAATAGAAAGAAAACCCCAAGGCACTCTTATATTACTAATTTATTAGCCCAATTGTTTTTCTTAAGTACTATGTATCAGACACAATACTTACCCTCCTAGGGTTTAGAGATTCCAATTTAATATCTACTCACCTACATCCATATAGTCTTATGGATTAAATCATCTCACAAAATAATTTAAAGAAATTCAACTATTGGACTGGAATGCACTAAATGCTTGACTCAGATAGCCACACGATGTTATTTATTATCTTTAGAGAAGCATGTTAGAAATCTAAGACAAAATACCCACTGGATTTTCTAGTTGTGGCATGTTAACTATATAAAAGAATCCTGGCCAGGAATTGGTGGCACATACCTTTAATCCCAGCACTTGTGAGACAGAGGCAGGCAGATTACTGAGTTCAAAGCCAGCCTGGTCTACAGAGTGAAGCTGGGAAAGCCAGGGCTATACAGAGAAACCCTGTCTCGAAAAACCAAATAAATAAATAAATAAATAAATAAATAAATAAATAAATAAATAAATAAATCCTGTTCTTATCCATATTTTTTGAGGCAGGATCTCACTATGTAGCCTGGTTGCTGTAGAACTCACTATTGTAGACCAGGCTAGCCTCTGACTCATAGACACTCATCTGCTTCTGCCCCTTAAGTTCTTGAGTTAAAGGTTGTCTCCACCATGCACAACTCCTTATCCATTTTTAAATGACTTCCAAATCAAAAAGAGATTATTTAGTAAAGTGGTTCCACTCTATGTTCATCCCATCCAAAGTTCAGACTTGGTACCCAGTGTCACTGGCTGATGGCAATGGTTTCTGAACCTACATCATTCTCTGTGACCACCACCTACTCATAGAACCCAGGTGCTTACTCCACTCAGTGAGGAAGTATAAACAATCAACTAGGAGTATCACAGTAGCCCCCCACCATCACCCCCAAAGGGCTATTCTCACCTATGGGTTGATCTCTGCAGCAAGTTATAAAAAAATCAGAAAATGTTTCAGACATCAGAATTCTATAAAAGGAGAAAAACTATTTTTGTTGATGATGCTACTATGACAGAAATCCCAAGGAAAGTTTTAGTATGGATGCATTCATGGAAACTTTTGGAGCATCAAATTTTTTAAGCTTCAGCTCAAACAAATACTTCATAATAAAATACAATGCCTCAGAACTTTCTCCAATCTTGAATAGTGTGAAACAAAAGTGTATTTTCAGTAAATGGAGCAGGACGTCTTTATATGACAGACATTGTTTTTCATATTAACTGAGCTTCTTCAAGACAGAGCCAATCTATTATACGTGTATATATTGAGAGAGAGGGAAATTTATGTTTATGGATTAGCTACTATGATTGTAAAAGCTAGAACATCTGGAACCTTCAGGGTAGGTCAACTGACCAAAAGACTCTGGGATCTTTGACATTGCTGCTTATGTGCAAAAGCAGTCAGGAGACGGACTTCCCTTTTCCAGAAACCTTAGCCTTTTCCTTAAGACCTTCAACTGATTGGTTGAGACCTATCCACATAATAGAGAGTAATTCCACTTTACTCAAAATCTACCTATTTAAATAGTTACCATACCAAAAAATATATTCATAGGAACATTTAAACAGGTACTATAGATACTTTGACCTAGCTGTTTTAATACATAAAGTGATTGTCACATCTTACAAAGGACCGTCCTTTAGAAGGCCAGGATTCATAAACTCTTTATGGTTGCATCATCCTGACCTACCCTCCCCAGGCTGAGTAAGACTGCCCCTTTGACTAATACATAGCAATCCCTGCCCCTCCTTACTCCCTCCTAGCCTTTACCTCCCTGCGTTCACACTTTCATTTCTTTATAGCCTTCTTGTCTAATGCATTGTTGCTTTCTTGTGACCCAGTGTTTGGTTCAAACACAAAGCATCATATGAGTGAAT
The DNA here is from genome assembly GCF_008632895.1 of Mastomys coucha. Taxonomy (NCBI): domain Eukaryota; kingdom Metazoa; phylum Chordata; class Mammalia; order Rodentia; family Muridae; genus Mastomys; species Mastomys coucha. Next base: position 4,181,021 of record NW_022196914.1, read on the forward strand.
CCAACCCAGTCGTCTACCCTGGAAAGCCAGTGTTTTCTACTTAGTTACCTGAGCTCTTAACTAGTTGATGAGAATTTTCTGGCTTTTAGGAATTCTATGCCCCTATTCTGCATTGTACCCAGTACCTCGCACCTATTATTCTAACTGAATAATTTTTACATTATTTTTCTACAAATCTAATGCCTTTATCTTTTTTTAAAACAAGAAAATAATAAGTTTTCTTATGTCATGTTATATCTTGAGGAAGGTATCTTCTAGGCTAAGAGGAAAAGTGGCTAAAAAATTCTTGTTGTAACTAGGCAGTGTTTCATGGGGGTACTCAAAAGCTCTGTAGCCCATAGTCAGAGAAGTCCATAGAGAGGAACAAACTTGCCAATCCCACCTTGCTAATAACATGAGTCGACATTTTGGAAGTAGAGTATCCAGCCTCTGTCATGCCTTCAAAATGATTCCTCAAACCACCTTTAAGACATTATTGAGCAGAGGCAAACCATTTATAATGTGCCCCATCTGAATCCCTGACCTGTAATAAATAACTTTTACATACAATATTCTATTATATAATGTACAATTGAGTGAAATAACTTTTGTTTGTTTGTTTGTTTGTTTTTGTTTGTTTATTTTTTTTCGAGGCAGCGTTTCTCTGTATAGCCCTGGCTGTCCTGGAACTCACTCTGTAGACCAGGCTGGCCTCGAACTCAGAAATCCGCCTGCCTCTGCCTCCCAAGTGCTGGGATTAAAGGCGTGCGCCACCACCGCCCGGCGTGAAATAACTTTTTAAAGAAATAATAATAATAATAATAATAATAATAATGATGATGATGATGATGATGATGATGATGATGATGATGATGATGATGTACGATTGGTTCAAGGTTAAGAGGAATTTCTGTAAAGGACAGAAAATAGTGACACAAAGATTGTTGAGTAATTAGTGAGCTTTAATTTACTGTGGGTAATGTATTCATTAGGTTAGATGTATGGATAGGTGCTTCAGAACCACATGATCACATCCTACTATGGGAGTATGCCTGAGGTGGGCAGGGGATGGGGGCAACAAATAAAAACAAGAAAACAAACAAAATGACCCAGAAAACTCACCAATCACTAGCAATGACAAACATGGGGTCGGGAAGCTATAGTTTAAGGATGTTTTCTGCAAGGGACAGAAATGGATGGAGATTTTCACAAAAACTTTGGCAGCCTATAACTCCTTCTCTCCTCTGACATCCTTCCTGTGTCTTTAGCACTCAGGGAAGGACTTCTCTGCTATAACAGCCTCTGATATGTCCCTCACTATCCTCCACTCAGTCCACTTGATTAGTATTATACATGGCTTAGTCAACTACATGTCAAACGTTCACACCAAACATTGTTGCTGGACCCCATTTCCCCATAATATCCTGAACAAGGTAAATTTTAGGTACCAGGTAGTGGTGTCCACCAAATACACCCACTTGTCCCTCTATACAAAAATTATTTCTGCCTATGGTGAATTGCTATACCGTACTTAGGACTATTTGACAGGACAGAGGAGATGTGTCCTCTGGCCAAGCATCAAGCAGAGTATCTTCAAGGATCAGCCACTGAATTTTCATTGCATTCTAGAATTTTCCCTATGTCCCAACACATTCTCATTTTCAAGCTTGCCAGTCTCTGCACTAGAGAATAATGGGATGGAACAACAATTTTTAGAACACATGTAGGCTTAACAGTCTCCATATAGTTCCTCCAACTGATCCTATTAATGAGATACTGAAGATTCAAAATCACAGAGACTTTTTTACAAGGTGCAGTTTTAGCACACACTCTAGACGTGTGCTTGCTCCGTGGAAATGAAAGCTGTCATTCCTCTTTATCTCTCCCTCCTGTGCTTCTTCAAGGGGATTGGAACTCCCAAGAGAACTGTACAGCCCTAAAGTGTCAATTTCTAGATATTCACACTGAGTTCTAAATGGGAAGATTTTAAGTGTTACCAGAAAAGATAAGTAATATTCTCCATGGGAGAGAGAATCAACCCAGGAAGGAGCAGAATGTATCTGCTGCAGCTGGCTCTGAAAGTCAGCCATAGTTCCTCCAACTCACAAAACTGATTTTGCTCAGCCTACTCCTATTGCAAATAGCTTCTTCATTTGTTTATGGGATCGCTACTAAACATACCAGCTCTCCCCACCCATGGTCTGGAAAATAATTCTCTTGGATTTTTATAAACAAGTTAAGTGGAAGAAGCTCAAAGAAATTCTCTCTCTCTCTCTCTCTCTCTCTCTCTCTCTCTCTCTCTCTCTCTCTCTCTCTCTCTCTCTCTCTCTCTTTCTCTCTCTCTCTCACGAAATTATACCCAGACCCTAAACCCCTAGCATGCTAAGAATTCAAACTAATCCATCCCATGTTCAGTGCTAGGGATGCTGTTGCATATGCTCAGAACTGAAGGAAGTGAGCACCATCTTTTCAGTGAACTTGACCATACAAAGTAGAATATCTTCATTTTCCTATGTGGTCACTTAAGAGAAAAGAATGCAGAATTTGATGGTTTTGGATTCTTGGGGAACTTTAAACCATTCTCTTTCACCCAGGATTCTGTTGTCCTTATCAATAGACCTTAGAGGCCAGTGCATTGTTACTCCCCCAGCTCCCTCTGTGCCTCTGGCTAGGATTTGCCTGCATCTACTACTTACCTCTTTGGGTTTTTTGTTTGTTTGTTTGTTTGTTTTGAATTTTCTTTTTTATTATTATTATTAGATATTTTCTTTATTTACATGTAAATTTCTCCATTCCCAGTTTCC
>NW_022196914.1:4186853-4189353 GCF_008632895.1 Mastomys coucha
TGGGAAAGGAGAAATTCGCATGTAAATAAAGAAAATATCTAAAATAAAAAAAAAATGAAAAAAAAAACAGTAAATTTATGAAATTCTTAGGTAAATGGATGGATCTGGAGAATATTATCCTGAGTGAGGCAACCCAATCACAAAAGAACAAACACGGTATGCACTCTCTGATAAGTGGTTACTACTTACCTCTTTGTATGCAGTAACTGAACAAAAGTCTATTGATACTGTCTGAGAATCAGAAAGTCTAGAAAGTGTAGCCCAAAGCAGGTTTTCAAATTAGGAACAGGTTCCTCTTTAGAAAAGCAAACAGCTCATATACATCTTTACTGAATTGAGGCCAACAATAGAAAATGGGATTCCATAAAACTAAGAAGCTTCCACATAGCAAAGGAAACAATCAACCAAGTGAAAGGGAATCCTACAGAGTAGGACAACATCTTTGCCATCTATACATCTGGTAGAAGATTAATATCCAGAATATATAAGAACTAAACAGAGTCAAGAAACCAGGAACAAATGACCAATTGAAAAACTGGGCAATGGGATCAGAACAAAGAATTCTCAAAAGGATAAATAAAAATTGCTAAGAAACATCTTTAAATATGCTCAGTATTCATAGCAGTAGCAGAAATGCAAATGAAAACTACTTTGAGATTTCATTTTACCTGAGTAAGAATGGCTAGGATCGAGACAACCGATAAGGATACAGGAAGGAAAATTCTCAGTCACTCTTGGTGGGATTGCAACCTCCTGCAGACATTAAGTTTATCAGTGTGGAGAACTCACAGAAAGCTAAAGGTGGATCTACCATATAACCTAACCAAACACTCAACATCCGTATTTGGGTGAGTCAAGCACATTGGCACTCTGTTCACAATAGCTAGGAAATGGAAACAAGCTACATACCCTTCAACTGGTGAGTGGATAAGGGAAGTGTAAAACACACACACTGTGGAATTATATGCAGCTGTAAACAAAATGAGATCAAGAAATTTGAAGGTAAATGTGTGGAACTAGAATACATTATATTGAGAGAGTTAAACTAGACCCTCAGCCATAAATGTCATGGGTATCTTATTTGTGGATAGTAGCTCTGGATCTTTAGATTTGAGTGTATATTCTGAAACAAACACAGAAACAGGAAAGTAGGAAGGGGCCACGTAGTGAGCAGAGGTGCTCTAAAGAGAGGGAGAGTAGTAACCAGATGTTATAATGGGGGAAATGGAAAGATAGATGGGATTTACCTGGGAAGGAGGGAGGGAAGGCAATACAGAGGGACAGGAAGAGATAAATAAATAACACTAAGGATGTTATACTTTATATATGTTTCTTAAATATGGGTGTGTGCATACAATTTGAATGATGTTACAGTACTTGCAGTGATAATTCTCTCCTTAAGATCCACAGACAACTTAACAGAAACTCTAGTACCAGGCATGACTCCAGGGGGTTGGTCATGGGAGTCCAACAATATAGGCTGTTGTCAGTGCTCATCGTTGTCTCCCAGAACCTGAGGATAAGAGCCTATTGCTGATGACATCACACAATTCACACTCATGACTTGGAGGTACAGAGATGGAACTGAACTGGACATCTCCTCCATGAACTAGTTCTCAATATCAAAGCATCTGTGCAAGCTGCTAGGGGAGAAAAAGCAACCAGTCATCCTACCCAGCCTATGGACCCCAGTGATGCTTGTATGGTAAGATGTATGTTGCCAGTGGTGCAATCATGGTCATTTTTATCTTGAATATAATAAGCAACTGACTGGTTGAACTTAAGGGTCATTCAAAAGGAGGGAATTCACACCTGATACTATAAACCTAGCCGACTACCCATGGACCCTAGAGGAGAACCTACTATTGCCACTTTCCTACCCCAACATTTTATTCTCAATAATTTACTTATCCTTATACTTATGGATAAGTGTAGGTCTCCCCTCTCAGTAGAGAAGCTTCTTTTTGCAGCAGAGCCCCTAATAGAAATTGCAATGGATGCAATGCAGAGAACAACTGACCATAGGATCCTCAACCCTTGCCAATGAATCTATAACATAACCCCTACTCACAAGGGACAAGGAAAGTCACAGAAAAGGGGGTGACACCTGCTGAGAGATGGTGTCTGCCTTAGATGACAGGGAGGCTGCACCTATGAAACATTAAAAATATAGTCACTGAAAACCTGGAGAACAATAACATCAGCTGGCTTGGCAACATGGATGAGGTAAATCTCACAAGGCCCCACTTCTATAAGAAAAGCAACACACAACCAACGGCTACAGAGAGGGAAAATCAGTTCTCTCCAGGATTGATTCCCCCTTATATCCAGTCCTAAATGGTCATCCCTAAACAAATACACATACTAGCAACACTGAATGAGCCCAGCAAACTATATTTATATATACAGGTGGGGGGGTGTGGGTGTAGGTGTGTGTGTATAAATAATTTAAAAGGAGGTCATGAATTAGAAAGGGAGAAGGGAGGACATGGAAGGAGTT
>NW_022196914.1:4194353-4227373 GCF_008632895.1 Mastomys coucha
CAATCCCATTTACACATACTCGATAGATGCCAATGTTTTAAGTCTCCCAGAGTATCACTACCAGAAAGCCCTGGGAATCCTTGGGGAGAAGGCAAGAAAAAGAGCCAGCCTCTAGTGTTGCTCCTGGGACCACTCCCACTGGGTTCCTCTGAGCATTCAAGCATACCCATACTTCCAAGAGCACACAACCTAGTTACCTCCTAACCCGGCTGACTGCAGCTACAGGCAGTTCGAACAGCTACAAATACTCTAGATCTGCAGAAACTCTGGATTTCAGGCCCTGCCTTAGGTTTTGGTAAATGCCCAAATTGGAAGCTTAGCTTAAAGAGGGAGGGGGAGGAGGGAGTCAACCCTTCCATTTGACACCAGTCTAATAAAGGAAGTACAGAGCCAGTACACGCTAGCCCAGACTCGAACTTCCTTTCCCTTGCTCAGCCTGAGGCTAAACTCAAAGGCCTAATTACCACCATTCACATTCCAAGTGCCTTAGCAAGCCACTGAAGCTGCCTCAAGCAGCAGGTGGAGCTAAACTAGCTCCACAGTGAGGTGCAATAAAACCCAAGGTACAGCAACAGATTAAGTCTCTAATCCATCAGCTACCAGCAGGATGACCTGTGTAAAGCTCTGAATAAAGCATGAATGATAACACTAAGCCCAGGCTGCTGAAACAAGGAGTGTGTGATACAGGTGAAAGGGCCCCTAGAATTTTCTAGTCCAGAGGACCATAGGAGAATCGGTTCCTCTTGTACATGTATTGATCATATAGTCTTTATGATCTCTTTTCTATGATGCCTTTCTATTTTGGAGGTGCTTATTGGCCAGGTAAGGCCCACCCTCCAAGTATCACCTGATTCCTAGAGATACCAAAACCTGCCATTGCATGTCTTGTTTCCTATGCAACCAAGAAACCCTCCTTTACTCTCATCCATCTGACCCCTACCCACCAAGTTGGTCCTACTCTGGACCTAAATCACAGCAGGATTCCCAACTTAGAGCCCAGTGCCTGCCAAAATGATTCAAACTGACCAACTCTAAACAGTTGACCGTTCCCTGTCTGTTTCTCTGAAAAATCCACAATAGACTCTTCGGACTTTTTCCCCTCACATTCTTCCCCTTGACCCATCCTGCTGCTTCTTCTCCATGTGGTTCTGTGTGCTTTCATGTGTCCCCCTTGAAAACCATTCTAAGACCTTCTTTCAATATCATTTACCCCTCACCTTTCCTATTACAAAGGAAACACCCTTACTTCCTCTCACTCATTGTTCATTATCAAAACTCAAAAACCAACTAACTTTAGAAATTTTACTACTCAAAATCAGCACTTAAATATTTGTACCTAGCAAAGGATATTTGACTAAAAACCCCAAGATGCTACAACAATATTGGTGACTACTTTCCCCAAGGGCGATCCCAGGGAGACACAAAATACATAGGTATCTAACTAGATATTTACACAAATATACATGTATAAATATGTATATTTACCTTTCAAGGCTTCCCAGATATACATGTGGATTCGTTATATTATATATAGTGCACACAAAAAAAAATCAAATGAATGTTATATAGCATCAAAGTTCAAAGTAGCAAGTAACCTTTAAGAGTATAAAATAAAAGTCAGCAAAGAGGGCTGGGGAGATACCTCAGACATTAAGAGCACTTGTTGCTTTTATAGAGAACCTGGGTTCAGTTCCCAGCACCCACGTGGTTGCTCACAACCAGTTATCATAACTCTAGTCATCTAGGAGATCCAACACTCTCTTCTGACCTCTACAGACACAAGGCATGAACATGATACACATACATACATGCAGGCAATACACTCTGACACATAAATAAAATAAATAAATTCTTTTTTAAAAAGAAAAAGCCAAAGTCAACATAGAAACAAGTATAACAGCTTAAAGGAAAGAGATCATGGCCAAACCTGAGATTCACAACAACTAGGGAACATACCCTCTCAAAAGTATACCTCTTGTAGTTTCTTCCAGACAGGAGGAAACCTGTAGCTGGTAGGTACTGCCTTTCAACCCTTTGCCTCAGGCTGCATTGCCTCCCTGTCAGAAGCTCTGTCCAGCCTTATGTACCAGGCCTTTTGCTGTAGCCATCATTTCAATGGCCATGGTACTCAAAGCCATGTCTCTGTGAGACTTGGAGCCTGTTCATGAGACTCCATGCACTGTCAGCCCACTTCAATTATCCAACAACTGCCTGAAGATCCAGCTGACATAGTCCCAAGGGAATCATTTGGGAAGGGGGCAGAGTTATTCTGGAGCTAGCAGTTATGGCTAATGACTGAACTGACCATGTCTTGTCATTCTTTAGTAACTATTTGGAGACCATTAAGAAACCTACTCCAGAGGGCAGCCTTGCCATCGAGAGTTGGGCTAGGCCAGCTGTGCTCCCCAATGGCTTTTGAACCTGCTACAGAAAGAGTTTTTGTTGACTGTGTTAAATATGATTGGCTTTTCCTCAAAAACTGGAAAATTTCTAAAGAATTCTCCATTTCCCATCAGATACAAAAAATATGTTTCCAATTTTGGTTATTTATTTATTTGACTCATATTTGTTCAATGCTTGTTTTATTGTCCTTTAGTAGGTTCATAACGGGAGTGTGTGCTTTCATGGGAACCTTCTGGTAGACAGAGTTCTTTGTTAGTCCTAAGGCACCATGACATGGAATGAGTGTAAACTTAAAACTCACAACTCCTGGGGTTTCAGTCATATTATATAAGTTATATTGACTAAATCGCCTAATATCCCTCATAGGGTTGAGATTAAATAACATTAAATAACATGTGTAAAATCCTTACAATGGTTCCAAGTACATATAGATGTTCAAAATTGTTACACTTTTAAGTCCTTGCTCTAAAAGGACTTAAAATATGCAACAATAGGGTCCTTAGCCTCAGATCAATAGTAAACTGATTAATAATTGGCTATTTGAAGGGATGTTAGCCAGGATTAGCCATTTATGTTGTCATGACAAAAATCCCAATATCTCAGTAGTTTAAGACAATAAATGTTTCTTTCTCACATTATATTAATGTTCTATCTCACCCCCGATCAAAAACCCAAGCTAACAAAGACTTCACCACATGAATTATTGCTCATTGTCTTGGAAGAACAAGGTAAAGCATCACATTCCTGCTCTCAAATATGCTTTAGCACAACTCCACTCATACACTGGCCAGACAGACACACATAGTTATACACAATTTCAAAGGAACGGGAAAATGATCTCCCTATACACCCAGAAGTTAGAAGGAACCAGTGACTGATGAAAGTGTTTGTGCCCCATGCAGAAGGAACAGAAAGTTATCTAAAGCAGATAGAAAGGCTGCCAAGTGCTAGTTCTGAGACCCCAGAGCTGGTGCTTCCTGGAAAGAGATTACTCAGTGTTATCACTGTTAACAGGAGAGAAACAGGGTGAGCTAGGTGAGGCAAGAAATGAGAATGAGTTGGTCACAGATCATGGATCAAGAAATTTAGGTTTTATTCAGGTTTTAATATGTAGATGATGGAGAGGCTGAAGAGGGAGATACATTAAAAGATTCTGTGCAAGGGAGTGACAGGGTCAGAATTATTTGCTCATCTATTCAATTGACTTTTTTTGTTTGTTTAATGGATGTCTACTAAGCGCAAAGCATTATTGTTGGAGTTGAGAATATGGTGGTGAATAGTCTCACCATTTTAGAGTTCAAATTCTAACATCAGGAAAGGCATCCCAGCAGGGCGTGGGGGATGGATTAGAAGAGGCTTGTTCAGATGGGAGGCACAAATGCCAGAGAAGAAAATATGGTTAACCACAGATGAGTAATAGCACCAACCTGAACAAAAGCAGTGGAGCTGAAGAGGAGACAGATGAAAGAAGTGCCAGAACTCAGTGAAAGAATAAAGAAGTATGGAGACTTACTGATGACTCTGTTTCCTTCCTCCTTAGACTTGGACGTCACTGCCATTCCCCAAGTCAGAACCCAGAAGCAGACGTGGTTCTAAAGGACGGTGGGGTTTGCCAGTGATGAGCTGACTTTTCCCCACAGAAATTCTGATGTATCTGGAATTCAAGGTGGCTATCCACTATATACTTGAAGTAAACGGAAGGGAGGAGATAGCACAGAAGCACACTGACACCACATCGTAGGGGATCAGGGGTGTGAGGGCTACAAACATAGTAGCAGTTTGGGGAGATTGTTGGTGACTAATCACTTGTGTATTTCCTGAGATTAAAATCTGAATCTATGGGAAATAAAAGGTCCTATAAAGGAATCCATCCAAACATGTGGTAGAAGCGGCAAAATGTCATGTTGATCACTACTCTCCAAAGAAAAAGAAAGTCATCCCTGACAGCTGGCTCCACAAACACAAAGGCTCAACCTTTACAAACGTGTGTGCAGAGCAAAGACTGTCATAGAAACTACTTAAGGAAACAAAATGCTCTTGGAAACTAAAAATGGTAGCTCATGAACCAATTACTGGGAAAAGTGAACATTGGTGTTGAGGACTTCCCCAGCAAGTGTGTAACAAAGCAAAGAAGATGAAAAGTTTTTTTTTTCAAAACATTGGACAATCAGTCCTGGAAGACCAACTGCTGATTTTTAGAAATTCTAGAATGAGACTGGAAGAAATTATCAACAATCCCCCCAAAAGTTCAAAAATTGCAGAATAGTTTTCTAGAACACAAGGATCTTCCTTAGTATTTACATAGTGATACACACAACCTTGCATCAGACAATATAATGGTGAGATTTCATTACATCTAAAACTAAGATTCCCATGGGGAGAAACAAACTAACAAGAATGGGGTGAGGAAGGGACATGCTCTAAGAAAGAAATGAGAGTCATGATTTTATCTAAAGGTGGATCACAGACTAAACACCAATATAAAACAAGGATTCCAGAAGAAATCATTGGAGAAAATCTCTGTGAACTTTACTTAAGCAAAGATCTCTTTGACAAGGGGCAAACTGCACTATCTGTATTTAAAAAAAAAAAAAAAAAAGTGTAGCCAGGCGGTGGTGGCACATGCCTTTAATTCCAGCACTTGGGAGGGAGAGGCAGGCAGATTTCTGAGTTTGAGGCGAGCCTGGTCTACAGAGTGAGTTCCAGGACAGCCAGGGCTACACAGAGAACCCCTGTCTCAAAAAAATACAAAAAAAAAAAAAAGTACTGGACTTAGGTGGCTTTGAAACACTGCTACCAAAATCTATAAGCAAATCAAAGCTTGTGCCAAGAGTTTCAATAAGTGCATTTGGCATATGGTTTGTATCCTTATACAGCATACTCCTTATAATAACAAAAAAAAACTAAGAAAATTAACTTTTAGAGGGTGAAATACAAACACATTTTACAAACCAGGCTATATCAATGATCCATAAGCACACGGAAGTGTTTGAAGAATTGCCCACTAAGAAATGCAAAACATTTCAAAGAGTTCACAAGGATGGCTAATGTTTAAAAAGCTGATGATGTATCTACTCAAGCCCTAACAATAGAAACAATAGTTGCTGTCTCTGGGAAACTACCCAACCACTAATATTATCTGTGACTTAGCCCAACAATTCCAATCCCAGGTATTTAACTGAGAGAAAAGAATACAAATATTGTCCAAAAGACATGTACAAGAGTGTTCATAACACCTTCATTCACAGTAGCCCACATCTGGAAACAACCCAAATATCTATGAAGAGAAGAGATAAACTGTGGAATATTACACAGCATAAAAATAAATGGGCAACTATTATTCATAAGGACATGGCAAATCTCAAACAAAAAACATGAATAGACAGGCCTTGAGTAGCAACAAGATATTGCTAGCAAAGTCCATTGGCAAAATCAGGCAGGTTTAAAAGAATGGAATTTCATATCTGAATTATAAGTGAAGCTTCTGACCTCGCAGTACACACTTGTAATCCAACCACTCAGGGGGCAAAGGCAGGAAGGTCATGAGTTTGGAGACAATCCGGGCTACATAGTAAGACACTATTTCCAGACGAATTGAAGAAAATAGGAAATAAAGTACTGAGTGAAATAACCCAGTGGCAGGAAAAAAATCCCAAATATATTCTCATTCTCTTTCTCTTTCTCTTTCTCTCTCTCTCTCTCTCTCTCTCTCTCTCTCTCTCTCTCTCTCTCTCTCTCTCTCTCTCTCTCTCTCTCTCTCTCTCTCTCTCTCTCTCTCTCTCTCTCTCTCTCGACAGGTTTTTGTGTAGCCTTGGCTGTCCTGGAACTCACTCTGTAGACCAGGCTGGCCTCAAACTCAGAAATCCACCTGCCTCTGCCTCCCAAGTGCTGGGATTAAAGGCATGCACCACCACTGCCCCACCAAATATTCTCTCTTGTTTGTAGATGCTCTATCCAAGTATTTAGTTGTGAGTATATGACCTGGAGTAACCCCTAAAACCAGTCAAGGACAAAGGGACAATGAGATGGGACATCTCTAGAGAGGTGATAATAGGACATTAAGTACTATAACTGGGGAGGGAGATGGGAAAAACAGAGGGCTTCATATGGGAAGTATAAATGTGTGTGTGTGTGTGTGTGTGTGTGTGTGTGTGTGTATACACATATTTTAAATGGAGCCATGCCTCATGGGATGATAATGCTCTTCCCAAGGGCCATAGATGATTTAACAAAAGCCCCTGGAACAAAAATGGTAAATCTATGTTTGAATTGTCATTCAGGAGAGACCAAAAGGCTCTTCAAACAATACAGGCTATTGCCACTGTCCATTGTTGCCTCCCAGAACCTGAGGATAAGAGCCTATTGCTGATGACATCACACAGTTCACACTCATGACTTGGAGGTACAGAGATGGAACTGAACTGGACATCTCCTCCATGAACTAGTTCTCAATATCAAAGCATCTGTGCAAGCTGCTAGGGGAGAAAAAGCAACCAGTCGTCCTACCCAGCCTATGGACCCCAGTGATGCTGGGTCCATAGTAAGATGTATGCTCCCAGTGGTGCAATCATGGTCATTTTTATCTTGAGGTTAATAAACAACTGTCTAGTTGAACTTAAGGGCCATTCAGTAGGAGGAAATTCATACCGGAGATTATAAATCTAGCCAACTACCCATGACTGGGGAGTCATGCACCTTGAAGGAGAACCTACTATTGCCACTTTGCTAAAGTAGCTTAACTTCTAGTTGTATTCTAAACATGTATCTCTATACCTATGGATAAGTGCACCTCTCACTCCTCATTACAAAAACACTTATTTTTACAGCAGAGACCATAACAGAAACTCATGGCTGGCCAAACTGTAGACAATAACTGACCATGGCATGCTCCACTGTTATTAGTAGACTTAGGAAACTCCAACTCACCACCACTCAGAGCACAAAATGAGTCCAGTAAAGTTTAACCCAGCTCTGTAGACAGAGCCCTGGGCTTAACTCAGAACAGCATAGACCTGTCTTGAGAAGTTTCTTATTCCAATGTAAACCCAATGGTGGGTCAATGAAGGGGGAAAAAACCTATAAAGTACATTTCAGAAAACTGAGTCTGCTATGTAAAAGGATTTATACCCATCTTTGTGGAAAAATTCTTCATAACCACCTATGGCGATTTGAATGAAAATGGCCCCCATAGGCCCATAAGGAGTGCCACCATTGGGAGGTGTGGCCTTGTGGGAGTAGGTGTGGCTTTGTGGGAAGAAGTGTACAATGGGTGGTAGGTAGGTTTTGAAGTTCCAGAAGCTCAAGTCAGGCCCAGTGGCTTACTGTCTCTTCCTGATGCCTGCTTCCTTTCCAGAGATGGAACTCTCAGCTCCTTCTCCAGTACCATGTCTGCCTGCATGCCACCTTGCTTCCTGCTATGATGATAATGAGCTAAACCTCTGTACTGCTAGCTAGCTGCAATTAAATGTTTTCCTCCATAAGAGTTGCTGTGGTCATGGTGCCTCTTTACAGCAATAAAACCCAAACTAAGATACCACCCATATGTGACCATGAAAAACCAACTTAAGAGGCAGTTGTCCAGCTGCAGCCAGATGTTCCTTTAGATAATTCAGGGCAATAGCACATCCAAAGACCCTCCCCAACCCCATTCAAGCCCCGTTGAAAAGAACCCCCACTGTTTTGTTGGCATCAGCAGTATTGGAGTCTTCATCCTGAGTTGTTGAATTGTTTTCAAATCCCGACTCGTTTGAAAATCAATCCAAATGTCCCCCACCAGTCTCTCTCCCTCCTAGTAAATTTTATTAAGCAATAACTTCACATCAAACATTATTCACTTGGAAACTTCAGACAAAACCAGTCCAATTCACTGTACTGTGGGTCTCTCCACCCCCAAAGAAATCAACATATCCCACATTTCCTCACAGAGAAAGTCTCTGAGATCTGTCATCCCCAGGGCATTACCTCCTCCAGGAGGGGAGCTTGGTAACAACATAAGACAATACCCTTGCAGAGATGAAACTTCAGCACTAATAAAGTCACGTGACCCCACCATGCTCCAAGCATAGTGGGCTCACAACCTCCAGTTAAGGTAGGCTCCTAAAGAGAGAAGCCAGCTTTCCTCCTGAAGGCCTATAAAGCTTAAAGCTGAAGTGCTTCCTGCCCTGACTTGGCCAGTGTAGAAGGGTACATTGGTGATGGCGGTACAGGAGCTGTTCTGATCCTTGCCTGCGTGTTCTGGAAAGTATTATCCTACCCAAAGAGGATGAAAGTCTCTTTGAAAGCATTTATCCTAGCCTACTCAGGGATTGAAGACAAAACCCATAACACATGGGAAGGACCAAGATCCCACTCACACTGACTGATGTTCCACTATCTGGTGTTCCACTTGCAAAACTATTTCCTTGTAAAAGAAAAGTGTGTTCCCATCTTCCGTTGTCCTCAGAGCTAGCCATCTTTCCTTTCATCTCAAAGACATCATCTGTAAAATGAAGAGCTGAGTAAAATGATTGTTGATCTCTAACATCACCTAGTAATGACAACTGTCAAAGGGGATTGTGTACTAGAACTCCACCTGGTTTAATACACACACACACACTCATCCACACAATGTATACAATCTCACAAACATTTTTTTGTTCATTCGATGGTTGTTATTTTGTATAACAAACATTCTGGTCCTGATGAGATACCAGAAAACACCATGAACAAAGTCCCACTTACATACAGCTTAATTTTCAACAGTGATAAAAGTAAAAATAACAAATAAGACATACGTTTTGGTAATGATGGCTACAGAAAGACATGAAGAGATGGAGAGAGACAAGAGGAGTCAAATAGAGTGATGTGTTATATTTAGGACTAGAGAGGACAATAGAGTGATAATAGAGCAGAGCTCTGTGAGATGTGTAGTAGAGGAGGAAGCCATTGGATAAGTTTGGCAAGAAGGTTCTAAGTAGGAGCAACACCATGCCCAAGTGCACCAGAAAGACTCACCTTGACCTGTTCAATATCCAAGGAACTATATAAACATTAGCACCACAGTGAGAAAAGTCAAGAGAGCATCACCAGGGCTTGAAAGAACTGTCCCCCACTCTGGGTGAGATGGAAACCCCAGGAGGGTTCTGACCTTTGGTGAGACATGATCATATATACATGTTATTTTCAGTTCTCTGTGACAGGGGTTTATGCAGACAAGAGTAACAGCGGGGTGACCAGGCAGGACATTATGTCAACAATCCTATTGGCAAAAGGTGGTGGTTTGGACCAAATGGTGCTAGTGAGACTCATGAGTGTGAATTCTGTCTTGAATTGATCTCTCTAGATCTATTTAATCTGTACAGCCTGTGAGGTGAGAAAGACAAAGGCCAAAGACAACATCAAGATTATTTATGTACATGAGTGGAAAGATGACTTGTATGGAACTGGTGAAGATGTGGAGTAAATTTATTTGAGGGAGGAGCAGCTGGGAATCTAAATGCTTGATTTTCAATACATAAAGTTCAAGGTGGCTTTTAGACACTTTGTGGAAGAGCCATGTTAACTTAACACCAGCAGCTTCAGAATCTTCTCTGAATAACTGAAACCCAATCGTCTCTGAAAATGCTATTTTTCACTTAATAACTCTCTAGAGTCTACCTGTCCATGAGGCATGCTGGGAGACAGTTAACCACCTGTATTCCAGTGAGAATACCAAATCCCTAATTTGCAGTATCTGCCAATTTCCATGGTGTAAATATTCCCACCGTGTCCTACCAGGGAATGCAGAGAAAATGGAGATCTTCCCAAACTGAGAATAGAAGGCTCAAGCATGCTCCCACAGTAGCCCCTTTCCCTAAGCCTATGGTCTCCCCTCAAAAGAGGAAGAAGAGGAAGCAGGACTGTTTGAGGCTGGGGGACTGGGGGCTGTAAATTGTTACCCTTTAAACACCTTTGCTGGGCTTTGGAAACACGAGTTGTGAGAAAGCCCAGGGCACTTCTATTATAAACAGCTGCCTTATTGTAACACATAGATTTGAGATCTGACTTTAATTATCTCTAATGCAAAACAAATTTGCTCTCAAATTTCAGTGGGGGGTAGAACAGGACAGGGGAGGAAGGGATCCCTAGTCCTCACAAGGGTCCCCTCACATCATTTATGAAAAAAGTGAACATCCTTTAATACTTTTTTTTCTGGTTTCTGAACTCGATATTCCTTTCTGAATGAGTGAAGGAAAAGTTGAATTGCTTGTTAATGTTAGGTGAGGGTGGGGGGATTGCTTTAGGCTCTAACCTGCGTGAGAGGAAAATGACATTAGGTTTACATTAGCAAACTCTGTCGTCTGGTCAGCAAATTAATTCTTAGGAAAGGCTTTATTTCCTCTCCCACCCTGGAACAGGGATCCTTATCCGCTCTGCATTTTATAATCAGATGGGGATATTTTCATGCAGCCCCCACATTGAAAGATTCAAGTTTTGCTGGTCTACAGTAAGACCGCCCCACCCCCACATCCACCCCTGACCCTCTTCTAATTCTAATGTGTAGCCAGACCTGAGAACCTCATTCTAGAAGCTCAAGTGTTTGGTTGGAATCTGCCTGGTTGGTCAATCTTAGTTCTAAGATCAGACATAGTAAGTGGCTGGGAGTTGGCCAGCTTCTCATTCCGTTTCTGCCATTTGATACTAAAAAACCTATTAAGCAATATAGATTTTAGAGGCTAGGTAGCCATTTGCAAATAAAATTAAGGGAGCTATGTCATAGGAATTCACCTGGGCATCTGCTCAGGAAGCCTTCTACAGAACCTAAGCAAGCACATGTACTTAGGAACAATGGCAGCCATGCTGGTTACTGATTGTAGCTAATCAAGTATGGGTCAAAGGATGTGACACAAAGTGAGGCCAATGATACACTGCACATGGAATCTGTGTTTGGCACGGAGGAAAACATGGATACACAGTCTTAGCCTTTGCCAGTTCTCACACCAGAGTTGTTTCCTGCTTTTTCTCTCTCACAAGAATGCAGCAAAACTAATGCTCTCCAAAACACCCAAACTCCACATAGACGCTGACCAAATAAGGCAAATGACTCCTAGCTGCCCAGTCTTCTCAGTCAGGAGCAGTCAATGGTCAATCGCATCAAAACTCCCACAATGGACGTCTATACTGTCTCTTCCCTGGCCTCTCCTTTCAGTCAGAACTATCTTCTCTCTCTAGGACCTGCATACTGCCCCACCCCACCCACTCAGATGGATGTCACCTTGGGGGGGGGGGGTGTCACATGAAAGAACATGCAATAGAAAACAGGCAGAATGGGTGCAGAAGTGCATGCAGGGGGCTAGTGCTCCAATAGAAAGACCAAGGCCTAGAAAATAACTGTCTCACAACAACTCAAGGACAAGTTTATAGGAAGCTCTTTAACCAAAGGGTTGCAGCCCTACCCAGAGGCATCCCACAGGATATGCTGCTGATGCACCAGAAGGGCAGAGTCACTGAAGGAGCCTCAGATGTCTCCAGGAAACAGTGGTGGCCATCAGCCTATGTACCAGTCACCATCCATCCTAGCTCCATTTGGGGAGGAGGGAGGTTGGAAGGAATGCCAGTCAGTGGTAGTAGAGGCTTTGAATTCAAGGAAAACCAATGGAATGGGAAGCTTTGTCTTATAAATATCCCCCAGAAGACTAATGTAAAAGAAAGAGGGAAAGGGAGAAGAGGAGGAAGGAAAAAGAAAGAGAGGAGACAGAGAGAGAGAGAGAGAGAGAGAGAGGCAGAGAGAGAGAGAGAGAGAAAGAGAGAGAGAGAGAAATCTTTTAGTCAGAGCTTCAGTTTGGAAGACCAGATGGGGGAAGTAAATAAATTCAATGCTTTTAACAAGAGAGTGAGTCAATGCTGCCAAATGAGACAGGGGACAGGCTTCTCTGTTTTCCTTACCTCTCTCTTCCTCCAAGAACACACGTTACAAATTTCACGGAAATAGATGGTGCAATGAGTCTGTTCCAGCCACCTGTTAACCCTTTTCCAAACACAGCAGCAGTGTAGCTGCTCATGTCTCATGTCTGCACTAGGCCCTCTGTCTACTGTGTGCCCTCTCATCAATCAGGAGCCTGCTTTCATGCTTTTCAGTCTCCATTAGGAAGCTTCCTGGCTCCTCTGAGACAGTCTGTGGCCCCAGCCCCAAGACTTCATCCATGCTTTCTGAAGACATTTTGTCATATTGTCATTTAAGCACATGTCAGACTCTCCAAGTATACAGGGATCCAGGAAGAGGAAAGCCAGGCCTCTTTCTCATCTGTACCATCTAATACATCCCCAAAAGGTGAACAAGGGAAAGGAAACAGACACATAGATGCAGGAAGTCAAAGGGGCTACTACTCAGAAAAGGAATCCTAACCAACAGGAGAGGAGCTACCACCTCCTGAGACAGAGTTTCCTACAGACAACGAGTCATCTTTTCTGGAAGTCTACAAGAGCTGTCAGCAAGATCTCTGCCAATCTCCTCTGTGTCTCTCTATTTATACCTTGGGGCCAGGACAGGAGGAGACCATCTGAACTTACGGACAGTGGTCACCAAGCAAAGCCATCTCTGCAGTTTTTTTCTTGGCAAGAAACCACAGAGTTTAAGTTTCCTCTAGAGCATAGTCACCAAGAAGGAGAAATTCTTCAAAAAGAATTCTGCTGTTTCCAAGGAAATTGACAGAAATTTTAAAGATTGGGTTTATAGTCCATAAGTCACCAAAATTTACCTGTAAGCAAAGTAACTAGAGCTGACTCCAAACATTTCAGTAAAGTGCAGGAGGGTAGAAATCAAGGAGTATTTTTTAAGTTCAAGCCAGAGGATTTGAGAGTACCAGCTTTGCTATACTTTTACTGTACAGTGAGGCAAGGAAAAAGAAGACTCAGTAAAATACTTGGGCTTATAATAATGGGACTGCATACACACACACAAAGAGAGAGAGAGAGAGAGAGAGAGAGAGAGAGGCAGACAGACAGACAGACACAGAGAGAGAGACAGACAGACACACACACAGAGAGAGACAGACAGACACACATACAGAGAGAGACAGACAGACACACACACAGAGAGAGAGACAGACAGACACACACACACAGAGACAGACAGACAGACACACACACACAGAGACAGACAGACAGACAGACAGACACAGAGAGAGACAGACAGACATACACACACACAGAGTGACAGACAGATAGACACACACACACACACAAATACTACTTGTTAAAACTTTCAGCACATTCCCTTTTGAGAAATGAAGCAAAAGCTACAGTAAGCATACATGTATAAGTGACAGATAGACCTCGGTTGAATCTGACTCCATAAAGGACCATCAGTGTAACTCTGAAAAAACTTTCTTATTTACACAGCTGTAAAGTGGGCCTGTCACAAGGCTTTCTGTGCACATAAAAGATCTTAGGCTACGCCAGGTACCGTAGGAAGTAAGTAGCGGCAGGGCAGGGCTACTAGCAGAAGCTTCAGAACCATTAGTTTCATAAACATCATAGCAAGAAAGCACTGAGCATCCGGAATCGAGGGAGGGAGAGAGAGATTGCATGAACAAGCTCCTGGTTTCTCTCCCACAGCTGCATCATGCTGACCAAATGCACTAGCCTGCCTTTCTGGGCAATCTTGAATAATCAATAATCAATGATCCAGTGGGCATCATGGAATCTACCAAGAAGAATCCAAACATATCCCTTCAAGCCATTCAGTCACATGGTTGAGACAGAAAGTATTTTTCTGGTGAGTATTCAGTTACCAGCAAAGCCTCACAGCCTCCGAGCAAACTTCTGTAAGCTCGGAATGGCTCAGTGGCTACAAGAGACCTGAAGACCTGCTAAAAGCAGACTTCTTCCTAGAAGTTACTGCAAAAGAGTTTTACTTGCCAGGTCTCCCAAAGTGTAGAAGAAAGGACAGAGTACGCAGAGAGGACAGAGAAGACAGAGGAGAAGAAAGAATACCTACAAAATGAGGCCTTATGGGGCAGTCAGTTTTACAAAATGCCAGTGTCGAGTACTAACCCAAAGTTCATGGACTTGAAGATCTAGAGCTTAACAGATTGTTCAATCAGTGGGACTAAGTCCTCCCTCCTCGATTCCATTATAGTTTTTCAAGCACCAGTTCAAAGACGTATAAGCACACAGTGTGAGGCACGCATGTGTGTACACACGCTCTGATGTCTGTGTGTACAGGCAGCAAGAGGGGGTGAGAGGATCGTGATATGTCCCATACCTGGGCCTGTCTGCCACGTTAAGGCTACCACGAGCTTCTGTAAATCCATTCACCTATGCTGAAAAAGAAAGAAGGTAACTGAGCCAGCTTCAAGCTCTCACTGAAAAGATGTAAAGAAATTCAAACAACAATTCGAATTGCTACTCCCCTCACTTTTCTCTGGCTTTAAAATGAGTAATAGAGATTGGTATTTGGGTCAGGACTTTTTTTTTCTCTCGAGGAGCTAATCAATCTTTAGTTGTTCTCCTTTAAATAGAAATTACAATATAATTGCATTGTAAGGCCAAGTGATGATTAACAAATTGTGCCAGTAAGAGAAGGAAGCCATGTTTATATGACAAATGTGCTTGATAAAAGAGTGGATAATGGTAGACAATTATGGCTCATCATGGGTCCATCTCCACATTATAGATGTAAGTTTGTATAGCTCTATAGGTATAGGTAACAAATGAACTCCAAATTTGTATATGCATGTACATAACTATATGTGATTGTCTTAATTTACATAGTTATTGTTGTGACAAAACACCATGACCAAGGCAACTTATAAAAGAAAGCATTTAATGGACCTTAAAATTTCAGAGGGATGGACTCCATGATTGTGGAACAAAGGTTTTATATAAATATGTATGTGTATAGATTTTTACATACATATTGCATATGTGCACTCATGTACACACTCACACCCATAAAGGCATTGAACCATCAATACATGTGTACAATATATGTGTGAGCTTATAAAGTTTCCTCTTCACAAAGGAGTGTCTCATGAGCCCTGTCTGTGTTGATGTATGACCTTATTTTAGGAAACATGTTTTACATTTACATGGTTGATTATCCCCTGGTTGTTTCTTTCCTCAAACAAAGAAACCCTGAGTCTATAGTCCTTTCTCTCCTCTGCATCACCTGTCACTTAGGAAGGCCAAACTCCCCAGCATGCTTAGAGGACTACCACTCCTACAATTCTTGTCCGTAGATATCTCAGAGCATCCTTTCTCAGCCTTAGATGGCTTGCTGTGGGGATCAGTCTTTCTCCATTGGGTTTCTCTCTGCACTAGCAGAGAAAAGGTTTTGGTGGGAAGTCTCATTCCCTATGGAACGTGGAACATCTGGACCCAATAATGTCTTGTAATAAAGTACTGCTTGTAGCCTGAGATCAAGTCACATCTCCACTCATAGGGGAAGTCATCAGTCTCCCTACATTACAGGCTCTTAAGGGGTATGGATTTAAGCTCTGTCTTCTCTACAAACAACCCTGGTACCCTTGAGGAAATGTAGGAGATGCTCCATCTGTTGAAGGAGTGTCTTCTATCAGGTCACTCTCCTGGAACTACATGTGCGGTCAGCCTTCCCTTAATGCTTATCTCTCTTCTGCCTGGGAGATGTCTTGTGAGCAGGGGATGGAGTGCTCTCAAAGGGAAGAATGACTCTGCCATACCAATACTTCTTTTCTAGTCATGCTCTAAGTGAGATCAATAGCTTCTCCTAGTGCACCCTAGGTGAGGTTATTAAGATATCTCCCATCACCTTGCCTGTCCCCTGACACCTCCTCCAGGGCCCTCCATAATACCTGAAATCCCCCTCAGCCTCTGTCCAGAGGACTTCCCATGTCCTCTAAAACCCAGGATCCTGAAGTCTCCTTCTCCTTTCTCATTAATATTCATCAGTCTTCCAAGACCTCTATTCTTAGAGGTGAAAGACTATGATGTATTAATTGGCATATTGTTGTCTAATTCATTTTCTAGCCAAAAACAATTTATTCTTTGTCAAGATGAAAATCTGTAAAGGGTAAATCTGTAAGTGGTAAAAGGCTTACTAGAGATTCCAAGAACTTGATATAGGCTAAAGACAAGATGGTAGCTGGCAAGGAGATATTCTGGTTCTCCTATGCCACCCTATATAGTTGGCTACCAACTCCACATCCAGCAAAACCAAAAGAGGTCATGGACCCCTGAGAAGTATATTTTTGCAAAGACAAACTTAAGTATTCTGAAACTCTCTCAGAACCACACATGTGGATGCCTTTGCTCCCATGGGGTCTATGGGTTCTTTGTCTAGCAGCATGGGAGTCCAGCAGACAAACAGCACATCAGGGCCCAGCAAGCCTCCTGAGCTTTCCCTGGGGCATCACCAAGGAGCCAGAATGCACGAAGCTCAGAGGCCAAGTAATCAAAAACACTTTTGGCAGAAATACAAGGGCCATTGGGAAGCTAATTTAGATCCTGCCTGGCTGACTTGAGTCTGGAAGGAGCAGAGAAAGAACAAGAAAATTATGCAGTGAATTGTCAGAAACCAAGAGAAACTCAAGGCCTTGGTCTTAATCAAGTTCCATGAGAAGAAGTTCTGGCATGGTGCATGCCTGAGACCTGCCAAGCCTTGAGTAATGGGAACGAACAAAGGAGGAAGGGGGATGCTAAGAGCAACTGGTGGGGAGAGGGAAGTTAGGCCATGTCTAGGTGGTGCCAAACATCTGGGTAAACTGTAAAATGTTTTAGCCAATAGCTGGCCATTTTGTCTACCAAACAGCAAACACCACATCCAAAAATGTCTAGGTCATATCACAATGAATTTAGGCAGATATCTGAATGTTGCTCAAGGGCGTACCCAAGCTTTATTTGCTTCAAGTGTCTCCATTTAGTATGTTTGTTTGGTGCTTAGTACGTACTCTGAATATGTGTGCAGAAGGAAGGAGACAAAGAAGTCACATTCAGAAGACCACCACCCTCTACTCATTAGTGATATTAGCAATAAGTTGACCAAAGAATTCATTGTTGAAACCAGAATAACCTTGAGATGAGAAAGTGCTCATACTAGCCCGGGAAAATGTGGTCACTCTACTTAATGGTCAGTTTTGTGGGAATGAATGAAGCGCTGAGAGGACATGCTTTTGTGCTTGTTTTGCCAGACTCTGTAAGTGAGGCAAGTTTGGTATGCACACAGAAAAGCAGGAATATCAATGCAACTCGAATAGAAAGGAGGTAAAGAACAGGTAGCAGGAGAGATTCACTCCACTCCACATGGACAGTGAACAATACAATCTCATTAATGTTTCAAAAGACCTGTCAGCATCCCTGTGGAAAACAAGTGATAGGATACACAGACAGATCTGTTAGTCAGTGTTCTGTTACTATGACAAAACACCCGAAGAAAACAACTTAAAAGAGTTATTCTCTTAAAAGCTTTATTCTGGCTCATGGTTTCAGAGATTTCAGTCCACCGTGACTTAGCCTCAAGCTTCTGGCCTATGTTGCAGTAGAACATAGTGATGGGGAGCCTGAGGTGGAAAAAAGTTGCTCACTTCAGAGTGAGAGAGAAGCAGAATGAGTGAGATAAAAAAAGAGAGAGGTAGTATAGTTTCCAAGGCATATCCCCCAAGAACCTTTCAACATAGATCCCATCTCCTAAGTTTCCACTGCCTTAAAAGAGTTTCCCAAACTATGAGCATACCAACAGACTCACCCATGAAGTTAGACCCCTCTGGATCTAATCACTTCTCAAAAGCCCTGAGCACTGCTCTACTAGGACCAAGCATTTACACATGTGCCTTTAGGACACATTCCAGACCTAAACCACAACATTAGCATCAGACCACTGTGGTTGTCTCAAGAGCTGGGACTGCTGATGGATATTGGGAAGGATCACAGACATGGAGGAAAGAAGGGACTTGTCTTAGCATAACTAGTCAAGGCTGAGTTGATAGGGCTGTGCTGACACAGTAGACTTGGGTGGTAAGGATGGCTGCTGAAGGCTATGCCATTGCATATGGCTGGCATCCTTTATTAACCTGGGAGAATCCAGGGAAGTTGGTAGCCTCAGAACATCTTCATTGGTCTCCCTATACGCAGAGTCCCAGCATGGATACTTTCTATCTCTTCCCGGTGATGATCTCCCTCATGGCTCTTCTTACCATCTGTAATTCTTTATGTGCTTATCTGGTTAGTAACCACATCCTTCATCAGACTGCCAGGCAGTTGAAAACATGGATTTCCCCTTTTCATCAATGTGTCTTTGCCCAGCACTACTTGTCTAATTGTGGTTTTTAATATTAGTTAACTCTAGAACTTCAGGGTCTAGCAAGCTAGGGGACACTGGCCAGGTAAGTCACTAGGCCTCTCTGGCTCTTATCTCTCATTACAATGAGAGACCTAAGTAAGACGCCTAGGATCTCTTCCATCTCAAATATCCTAGCACATCTCCTTCAACTTCAGGACCACTCATGTGCTCAATGTCATTTTTCCAGAGCTCATTTGCGAGAGAGCAACTATATTCTTTTTCTACTTTTCTATTCCCACAATTCATGTTTGGCATATGGCATCTATACAAAAAGCCAGATTGCACTAACACTGACTAATTCTGCAATATTCTAACCAAAGAGCTCACTAGTTTATTCTCTCTTCTTTTTCCCTCTTCCAGCTCCATATCCAAGAGGGAGCTTGGGAAGGAGCTCATGAAAGCTGCCAACAACTCTATGACCCCTGGACCTTCCTGAACTTGCACTAACATTCTAGAATCTAACACTTCCCTGACCTTTCCTCTCGCCATGCTAACAGGAAAGAGAGTATGATAAAGTGAAACTGACAGATAACCCCTAACTCCATGTTAGTCACTAATTAAAACCCTTTGAGTAGCTAACGAGACCCAGAAGTCAGCATAAAAGTATTGTGTTCAGGCTGGATTGGTAGTTACAGCAGTTCCTACTACAGCTGTGTAGAATCCCATCTTGTGCTGAGGGACAAAACTTACCCAGAAAAAATAATAATAATAATCCCTGAAAACCAGGACATAACCCTGAGTCTTTACTTGACTCTCATGGCCCACAGAGATTGCTAGGAGCTCCATCCTGCTGCTATTTCCCAGCCATGGACCCCAAGCCCTGTCCATAGTTGTCCATCTCTGTCCTGTACCTCTTAAATGTGATAGGTGCATTTGCACTGACTCTGCATGGAGTCAACAAAAGCCAGTCTCTATAAGAGGCCAGCTCTGCTCCATTTTTATGCTCCTCCCCTATTGACTTAGGGTTTTACTGCTGTGAACAGACACCACGACCAAGGCAATTCTTATACAGATAACATTTAATTGGGGCTGGCTTACACTTAAATTTAAGTGCCAAGAGGAAAGGAAACTGGGTCTCTCTTCTTCAGGATGCCTAGGACAGTGACAGCCACTTAATTTCACTGAAGAGAGTACTTAATCAGAAGCTCACCAAGTGCTAGGGAGCTAGACCAGTTAGTAAGATGCTTGCTTTGCAAGCATGTTGACATGAGCTTAGTCCCCAGAATCCACACATTTTGTTTGTGTTTTGTTGTTATTTTTCTTTAAGTCAAATAGAATGGTGAGTGTTCATAATCCCACCTTTGGGGAAAAGGAGACAGGTGGATCCCCATATTTGCTGGCTCTACTTTTTTTTTTTTTTTAATGTTAAGTCAACAGGGGCTAGAGTTATTTGGCAAGAAGGAGCCGAGAAAGTATTCCCACCAGATTGACCTGTGGGCAAAGCCTATGATGTATTTTCTTGATGTGGGAGAGCTCAGCTCTCTATGAGAGCTGCTACTCAGGGACCAGTGGTTCTGTGTGCTGTAAGAGGACCAGCTGAGCAAACCATGAGGAGCAAGCCAGAAAGCATATCCCGTGGCCTCATCATCAGCCTCCGCATCCAGATTCCTGCTTTGACTTCCTTCAGTGATTAACTGTGCTTTATTTCTATGTCCTCTGATGAAATTTAAGTGCCAAGAGGAAACTATAAGCTGAAATAAAACCTTTCCTTCTTAAGCTGTTTTTGGTCATGGCATTTTCCCATAGCAATAGAAACCCTAACTAAGATACTGGCAAGCCAGTTAAGCTTACTGGGAGAGTGACAGACTATTTCTAAAATAAAAAGGCAAATGGCAAAATACAAGGTTGCACAAACATACATACACATGTGCATACACATATACATGTTGTCATACTTGCACACAGAAGTATGTATACACACTCAAGGATAGGGAGGGAGGGAAAGAGAGAGGAAGGAAAAGAGAGAGAGAGAGAGAGAGAGAGAGAGAGAGACCAATAATTAGAGTCCATATAGTTCACCAGCAATTAAGACTCAAGTCTTAATGCTAGAATTGCATTGCAGAATCACTTTTTACTAGCTGAACAATTTTAAATTTCTTCTTTTTTTATACTTCAATGTATAAAAATGGAGAAAATAAATTAGAGCTACTTTGTAGGATTTTCAATAAAAAATCCTTGGAGTACACTGGACCCAGTGCCTGGAATGTATGAAGTTCTCTGTGGATGGCATCTATTATTTTCAACCTTGGCAAGTAAATTAAGCAATTAAACAATCAAAGGACCACCTGGACTGAAGCTGGTAAATAAAATTGGTAAATAGTGTCCATGTCCAAAAGCAAGCTGCGAGGAGACTACAATATAATTGGTTGTCTTCTGCAGTTCATAAACCAGCTCTAAAAAAACAATTCTGAGAAAAAGAGGGAGTGGGAGGAAGAGCTATACTTACTGCTGAAGCAATATATCTGAATGTGGCCATTTGCAAGTATGACACCCTCGTGGCCTTCATACATTCCACAACATTTATGCATTGGTCCCACTGGGCCCTAACAGTAGCTAAACACACCTGCATGCTTCTGCTGTTCCATGTCTCCCTTCATGTTGCTTCAGTGTCACAAAAAATCAACTGTTCTGAGTGTCTGGGTCAAGAATCTACAGGGAGAGTATGCCCACTGTGGGAGGAGGTCACAGAAAGTGACCACACAGTAACATGAGTGTCATGAAGATCTAGAAATCCAACCCTGGAACAGCAATCAGACATGAAGATGGCTCCTTTATGGAACAGGCTTTCAGGGGTACAAAGTGAGGACTGTAGACTCCTCTCAGGTGTCTACAACTGAACTCCATTGGTGTCTATAGCCTTTGTCCTCTTCTCATTCATCCCATCAGAAAAGAGGGGTAAGGATTCATGGGAGTCCAGGGTGACACTCAACAGTGGTTTCCTAAGATGCTAACTGTAGGATTCTTCCCAATCAGTTATCCTACCTGCCTCCAACACCAAACATACTCTTCAAAATATATCAGAGGCTTAAGGAGAGACCATAGACACTGTCCTCCTTTTAGAAAGGAAGCTGGAGTCCCATAAAGAAGGATGTTGGTGTGACTGACATCACTGGTAACCCACTCATGTCTCCTAGGTCCCTCTTAGAGGGCTCCTACTGACAGTTCTACTGCTGGTGACTTCCTGCATTATTCTGCTCAGCCCACAGGCAGAACACCTGATGATGTAAGACACTTCTACAGTTTCTTAGAGGGTGTCAGCTCTAGGCATGGTAAAGACTTGGCAGTTCCCATAGGCAGGTCTGTGCTTAGCATCCTCTCTATTAGCTTTCCTCCCTTCCCTTTGCTCGCTTCCTCTCTGCTTGTCAGGGTAACAGCCACCTGTTGTCTCAGTGTGATATATAAATACAGGCATCAGAATGAACTGACACTACTTTCAAGAGAAAACCATGAATAGGCAATTTTATGAATCTACTACTAAATACAACTATTATTAAAAATCACTTTATGTGAATTGCTACAGTATGAATATCCTCCAAAAGCTATGCATTAAAACTTAATCCCCACTGTGGTGGTGTTAATGGAGGGCCTTTGGGGAAGTGACTAAGTTGGAGGTTGGAGCTGTTCTACTACCTTAGAGCCTTTTTCAACCTTCTGCCTTCCACCACAGGACATAGAAATTGCCTCCATCACAATGCAAGGACACAAGAGTGCTCTCATCAGACATGGAAAGCCAGCACCTGATCTTGGACTTCCCAGCTTCTGGAACAATGAGAAATGAATTCCTACGGTTTATAAATTACCTAGTCTGTAATGTTTTGTTATAGAAGCACAAATGGGCTACGACATAGCCTTACAATCATATATTAAACAACAATAATAAATATTTACCACATTTTAGCTACTGTATTTTTCTATTGCCTATGCTCTAAGGTTATTAGCACAGACTATATATGACAGAACACACACAACTGAGATATATTCTCAATGCATATGCCATCTTTTCCCAGTTCCACATTCAGTGACTTTGTATTGGTGGCTTAAAATCAGCCACAATAAGAGTATGAAGTTGAAAATGAGCGAATGCTTGAGCTATTACTTTCTCAAGTCAAAATAGAAAAGAAAATGTTGTGATGTAGATTAGACTGTAAAGCACAGCATTACTATAGTCCTTACATTGCAAATAAGGACACATCATTACAATTTGTGGAATTATGCAAATAAGACACTGTAGTGATTGACCCATGGGTAAAATTTACAAAAGCTTAGTTCTGTGCTATATAAGCAGTGGACTGATAGGTGACTCGAAACTAGGATCAGTACAGTTCGATTCTTCCCTGAACATTTCATCCCTGAAGAAAATTAGTTCTTATAGAACTAATTGTTACACAGTCTGGAGGATAGAAAATGCAACAAGAACTTTGAGCATCTCATTGATTCAGAAGGCATTGATGAGAAGGCTGGGTTTCATGTGAAAAGAAGAAAGAAGCTAGTTAAAATGATAGGCCATTGACCAAACCAGGAACAATGTGAACATCAGAATAAACAGTTAATTAAAATGCAAACCAATCAACTACAATAGAAAACCTTAAGACTAAACCAATGTGAATGAGTAGATAAATAAACTGAATGTTAGATAAGAAATGAAATGTTTACATGGTTTCAGAATACCTCCTCATGAAATGTGTATTGGTTACGCAGGGGCAAAAAAAAACTATCTTGGAAAATCCTGATCACTTTTGCTCACTTAAGTGACATTGGTGTCACGTGACAGAAGGCAATGAAAAGAATAAACCATGCTGACAATGACATCACTGCCAAAACATATGATCTGAAGACAGTCACAAGGAAATCTCATGCAAATCTAACCTGAGACATGCTACAAAACAAGTGATACTTCTATGTCATGGTGATAGAAGTCAGCTATGTCCCAGCCTGAAGGAAACCTGAGCATGGCATCTCAGTGTAGCCAGGGATTATGAATGGTGGAGGTCCTTGCTGTTGGGACATTATTAACATAATTGCCATAACATGAGTGATGTGTGAGGGTTAGATGATAGGAAGGGGCCAGTCAGCATTGGACATGTTTTCTTTCTATAACAAAATGTCTCATTGTAGGAGATGCTGACCTTAATATTTTAGAGTTACAGAGGAGAGGCTGACAGGATTCAGAAGAAAAATTTGTCATACTGGTCTTCCAGCTTCTTTGAAAGTTTGGGGTTGGGGCTGGAGAGATGGCTCAGCGGTTAAGAGCACCAACTGCTCTTCCAAAGATCCCAAGTTCAAATCCCAGCAACCACATGGTGGCTGACAACCATCTGTAGGGGAATCTGACGCCCTCTGTCCTCTGTGTCTGAGGACAGCTACAGTATATTTACTTATAATTATAAGTATATCTTTAAAAAAATAAAAAATAAAAGAAAGTTCAGGGTTGTTTCCAGGTTTTGAAAAGAAGAAAAGCTGCTTCTATAACCTGAAATCTACAAGTTGCCTCATCAGAAGCAGAGAAGGGGAAAGTACAGGAAAGATTAGGAAGCAGGATTCCTTCAGAGTTGAGATCTAGTATTTAAATAATCCTGTTTGTTTCCATTTGGGGAGCAGGAAAAGATATTCCTCTTATGTACTTGAGATGCCAAGAATGAATTTCTCTGCCTGAGAGGGAGGCTGACATTTCATCATCCTCAGTAACAACCTCTACCCCATTCATAGCAAAACTAATGGAGCGATCAGCAGAAAGAAAAGTCACTGGCAACTGCTTGAAGAAAACAGAGATGGTGTCCTGTTTCCCCACTACCATCCTGCTGATTTCCCCTGAAAAGTGGGCTGCGTTGTGAGCCAAAATGCGTGAGGCCCCAGTATCACCTCATTGTTCCTCAGTATGCTGGTCTTCAAGGGCACAGGGCATGATTTTGTGCCCCAGTTTCATTTGTGGGTGAGGAGTGAGTGGTAGCCACCAAGAAAGCCCTAAGTGGGAAGCAGACACCAAGGGAGGATAATGCAAAACACTGTTGTTTTGCTTGTAGTGGCTTCCTGAGAAAACCACAGCTCCAGGCAGGATTAGCAATCAGGGGTGGTGTGCTTCTTACAGTAGACTCATCAGCAGAGAACACATCGTCAAAGTAAAAAGACCCAATAAGAGGGAAAAGCTGGCGCTGGGGATGGTCATAAGCCTAGGTGTTGCTCAATGGCTAGAACTGGGCTGCATGTGTGAATTACCTAGAGGAGAGGAATGGCTAAAATCTTTATTCCTATACCCTAGACATAGATGCTAGAGGCATTGGGGTTCTCAACAATCTCTGCAAAATTTTAATGTACATCATAAGTAGGCATCATAGCTGTTACGATGGGTTTTGTTATTAATAATCATAAAAATGGAACAAGAAAGGTTTATCTAAACATGAGCCTGAACTCTGAGTAGCATGGAGTTATATACAAACACATACGTGAGTAGTGAGGAGTACATTCATTTGCTGGGTGTAAGAATACATACAAGGATAGACACAGAAATTATTCATCATCACTTCACCTTGGTTCTTCTTGGCAAGAAAACACACATTAGGTGTCAAGATGTAACAGAAAATATCAAAGCCAGGGGACCCTCCAGGATATTGATCAGGGATATTCATCTAGAGCCCTGTTCTTAAGCCAGCTAAACCTAGTCATTATACATCTATCTGCCCACTGGCAATAGTGTGTCAACAGCTCAGAAAGCAATCAGAAAATTCTTTAAGGTCTTCACATTATTCAGCCTAAATATTGCTTTCAACTTTCATCCTGCTTTCAAATTATTTCTAGTGTTTCCCTGCTATTCATGCTAAAAGAAACAAGGTTTAAATTTGTCTGCTTGGAAGCCAAAGTCCCTCGGTCTCTCTCTTTCGCTAAAGTAGTGAAACTCACTCTCCTAAATTTTTCTGACATGGTTTGTCATCTACAAAAGTAGTTTTGTAAAAAGTTTTCTTTCTGAAAGTTATTATTTGTAATTGTTTTCCTACTAAAGATGATAATGCATGCTTAAACACACAAATATATATGTTGAGTATCTATTGATTACAAAGAAAATATCGACCATATTGTCAACAGCATCTTAATAGACTGATGTGCTAGTGTCTCCAAGCCTTTGCAATGTCAGTTGGCTATATTATCAAAAAAGAGAACATATCCCCTGTTTCTTATCTCTTACTTTGGCCAATGGGCAGATGTAACCCAATAGGGTTTTAAAGGCAGCATTCCAGTGTCTCTTCTTTTCCTGCTGCTCTTCTGCGACAGCTCGACTCCAGGCTTTGAGGACGGGTAGCATATGGACCAAGGACTCTAACCAGTTAACAGTCAGCCAATACCCCAGCCAAGTCCATTAGAATTCAGCTAAACCTTACAGCTGTCCAGGGATAATTGCCCAAGTAGGTCACCCTAAACTGCCACCCTCAGATTCATAGGTTTAGTAAATACTGATAGCTTACAGCCACTGAATTTTGAAGTAGTTTGCTACATAGGGTAATCTGATGACAGATACCTTGTGCAACTGCCCACCATAATCTACATGGCAATAATTTAAATGAGGTGATACAACCCAGCAAAGTGCTAGGGGTGAGGCTCTGCTGTGCTGTTCTTCACTTTGTCTGGCAAAAGATATAGTCTAGGGGTTAAATTATATGTGTTGGACAAAGGGAACATCTGGTCTTAACAGATCCTCTGTTCTTATAGTTCCATGGAGCCATTAGCTTCCAGAACTAAAAAAGGGGAAAAGAAAAAAGAAGAGAACAGGACTGACCCATCACTCCATTTACTTTAGTTTATTTTCTCTTTCCAAGTCAAAACCATTAGTAAGTGCACATAAACCACACAGGAAAAACAGTATTTCTGCAAAAGGTCTCCCCAAACACGGGGATGACTCTGCCCATTGTAGGAAGCCATCTCTTCCCAGCTGCCAGGCTGCTTCTGTGAGAGACTGAGGGTAGCCAGCTACAGTAGCTAGTGTAAAAGCTAATCTTAGAAAACAAGCATCACTTCTCCAGCCCCATAATTAGGACCAGAAATCCGTAACTGAGACACCCATAAAATGGGGTTTTCTAAGTGCCAGCTTTGCCTTAACAATTCTTTAGAATGGGCCAAACTTGGGGAGGCCTGTCCAGGCCAGGATGGGCAGAAGACTGGGCTCTGGGTGATCAGTGAGCTAGTGAGGAAGTCACAACTTGGTACCTTCCAAAGCCTCTTCCGCTCTGGGCTCATGGCTCAGTCCTTTGTCAAGTGCCAAAGCTGACTGATTCCTAGCACACGAAGAGAGGAATGAATTCCTAGGAGTGGCTTTTTGGAGTTCTGCTTTTATTCGTGTCTCCAGCGGGCACTCATAAATGAGAAAAATTTTAGCTTCTTCAAGGCTATTTCTACTTTACCCATGTCATCTTACACAGATGGGGCCCGGCTCAGTCAACGTTCTCCAGTCCTGATCCTTGGAATCAAGTCAGAGCCAGTTATCGAACTTATTTAGACTATGCCTATTACTGAGGGCTGGTTTATTAACATGTTTATTTAGACACGGGCCTAAAGCAGAACTGGAAGGCACAAGCTCTCCGTCTCAAAATGCAAACTTTGCTTCTGACTCCAGACCTTGCAATTTGTCTGGCTGAAGTGCTGATATTGGCAGGTTCTCCTTGGATACGTTTTAGGAGTCTGTCTTTGATATCACTATGAGGGCAAAACTGCCATATCCACATATGTCTCCAATTGCTATGATATTCATTTCCCTGCTTCCTACCATGGAGACTTTTTCAATCTGTTTAATACTAAGAAGGAGCCAGGTTGCTATTTTGGATTTAACTATGAAATATTTATTGAGCTCTAATTTGCCCAGAGCTATTTGAAACCCCCAAGCCTTAGGAATTGGATTTTTTTTTTTTTTTAAAGAAAAAAGCAAGTCCAAAATTGATTACATGTTGGGAGGGGAGAAGGAGGAAGCCAGGTTGATGTGAAGATGCTGCACACAGGGGTTTCTGGATTAGAAGCACCTCAAGGGCAAGACAGTAGCTTTGGAGAATTTTGAACACTTCTCAAGTACATTGTACACATACTTTCCCTATGCATTCCTTTAGAAAACTCATAGCTTCAAGAGAATACCGAAGATACGAACAGTAAAAGAAAAAAAAAAACTAAGTAGAAAGGAAACTTTGTTGACATTTTAGTCAATGTTCTATTACAGTGAAGAGATGCCATGACCACAACATCTCTTATAAAAGAAAACATTTCACTGGGACTAGCTTACAGTTTCAGAGGTTTAGTTCATTAAAGCCAGGATGGGAAGCCTGGTAGTGCACAGGCAGACAAGATGCTGGAGAAGTAGCAGAGCTTTATATCCCCATCAGCAGGCAGCAGAAGGAGAGAGAGAGAGAGAGAGACCCTGGGCCTGGCTTGGACATTTGAAACCCCAAAACACATTCCCAGTGACAAGTATGTCACCTCCAACAAGGTCCCATCTATTCTAAGGCCAGACTTCCTAATCCCTGTCAACTAGTGCCACTCCCTAATGACCAAGCATTCAAATATATGAGCCTATGGGGGCCATTCATATTCAAACCACTACAACTGATGTGTTACTAAGTTCCAATTCATTTGGATTTATGAGCAAACACCTGGGGTGCATTAGTTTGGATGTGTCTTTCCCAGCAGCGGTTATAGAGAAAGGAACAAAGGCCCTAGGCATTTTATAGGCCCAGCTACATTTCATTGCAAAGTCCCATCGTGAAGCAATGCCAAGAGTCTGGGTCATATCACAATTCGTAGTTTTGTTCGGGTCTCAGTTTGAGGTGGTATGCCTGAGACATAGTCAAAGGCACAGAGCCAGCCGACGGCATTCACTGTGGGGTCCAGGTCTGCTGCTCTCTACTCAGAGAAGCATACCATGTACCTGGCAGATGATGTTTCAGATTTTGTTTCTATGTTTTAAAAGTATGGCCCAGTAAGTAGGAAAAAATGATCTGGTGAGGACTGAAACTTCAGAAACATTGGGAAGGTAGTTAGCTGTAGCTGGTGAGGACCGGAAGGGTCAGACAGAGCAGGGACATTCAGTTCTCAGTGGAAACAAGAATCCAGAGAAAAGCAAGGACTTACATATTCTCTTATTTCCATAATCTTCATATTTAGGGAATCAGAAAGGACTGAAAGTTAGCTATTTGGGATACTAAATACCAAGCGCATACTTGCTTATTCAGGAGCAGGTACAAGAGAGGTCTGCTGAGTGGCAGTCCAGCCTGATGGGCCCTAGATGGCCTGAGACCACAGATCTGAGGAGGAAAGGACCAGAGACAGAATCCAAGGATCTTTCAGACCTACCTTCCTAGGTAGCTCTCAGGAAGTGTGGGGACAGAGGGCTCCAGCCACAGTGAGCTCACTGCAGGCTGGCAGATACCAAGGGGCACTCAAAAGCCCGGGATGGACCTAATGTCTCTATTTGTTTCAGGTCCAAACCCATAAATATATTTACAGAAAGCAAGACCCAAGGTGGGGAAATTATATCAGGCCTGTCGAGACCTGGGAAATGATCTTCCCAGGACTAGAAGGACGCTTGAAGGTATCTATTCTCCAGTAAGACCACAGACCAGAAAGAATGGCTCTCTTCAAGACCCACCAAGCTCTTCTGATCTCCTTTCCTGAGAGGGCCAAAACAACCTCTCAAAAAATCCAGATCCACAGCCTTGGACTATGCAACTTCCTGTCACCTGCCCTTCTCAAAAAAACCTGGATCCAGACTACAGCTACATGTCTTATTTCAGAGGGGCGGGGAATGAATCGCCTGCTTAATTACATTTCCAAAAGTGCCAGACCTCCGGCTGGTTATGACTTTCTCCTGGGCCAGCAGGAAGATGGTTCCATGGACATTTCACAAGCTGGAGAGGACCCTCCAGATGTTCCCCGACAGCAGCATCGGGTGCAGGTGCTTTCTTCAGTACTGTTTATACTTCCTAACAGCCCTGCTTATAACAACACAGCAAAGTGCATGTTTATAAATGGGGAAACTACATTTTGGAGAAGTTAAGTAATTTGCCCAAGTTACATAATCCGTAAGTAATTTAGCTGGGACAGTACCAAGTCTAAATCTTGGGTTCTGTCTATGACAGTAAGGGATGTTCAAGTTCTAAGAAAGATACAATGTTTAGGACAAGTCCAAACAAGATGCTAAGCCTCTCAGATGGGTATTACAAGCCCAGACCAAGCAGCTGGGCCAAAGCCAAAACGCTTCATGCCACCCACCATGTTGTTGCCCAGGCTTCCCATGGCACCCTGAAAACATCCCCAAAGTGTAAGGGTACCCCACCCCTTAGCCTGAACTTCCATCCCTGACCTCAGATATTCAGGATCTTGGACCTTCAGTGCAACCAGCCACTCAAAGAAAGCCAGCTCACATCCTAACCCCAGACTTTAGGGTCAAAAACTACAGGACCTTCTTGTAGCTGGAAGGCCAACAGACAGGATTAACCTGAATACTCGTTTAGAACCTCATTTTCTAGTTTCATTGTGGCTGATGTAACAACTTACTCCAATTAGTGGCCTGTTCGTTCGATTTTGTGATCATACAGTTCTATTTGGGAGGCTGACATGGTTCTCACTGGACTACAGTTGTTTAAGGGCTGTACTACTTGCCTATGGCTCTGTCAGAGAATCCTTTGCCTCGCCTTTGTTCAGCTCTGAAGCTGTCTACACTTCATGGCTCTTGGCCCCATTTCTCCATCCATCTGCAAAGTCAACCACAGTGAGTTGAATTTCTACCTGTCATCACGCTTCTTCCATGGACACGTGACTCAGCAATGTTCCTCCGAACGCCTTTTCATTTTTAGGGACCTCTGATGGTTCACTTGGGTCTTTCCACTCATTCCCCTCACATCAAACCCATGTGCAAACTCCTTTCACCATAAAAGGTTAACCTGCTCATGGGGCTTGGTAACTAAATATGGGATCTCTGGAGCCCATTGGGTCTGACACCTCACAAACCCCTGAAGGCTAGAAGCTTTCCTGGGTCATCCTTACACACAGAAAAACTGACAGTTTCACAACTCTGGCCTGGAGCTGCCTTGGCCTAGGAATTAATAGAGGTCAGGACCATTCCTTCCTCATTAGCCAATACTGGACATATAGAAGGCAGTCAGTGCCAATATAGCCAGGGAGAGGCCTCTCCCAGCTGCCTTTAAACCCAATGACCTTGCTCACACTTGCCCCATTTGGTGCTTTAGTGCTTAACTCAGCCCCACTGGCCATGAGTCCCCACCCTATCCTGGCAGGTGACACATAGCTCAGGTATCATTTGTCCAGTTGACTCCATCGGCCTTCAGTAGAGGCATTACCACTTGTGATAACCAGTCTGTAAAATGATGCTGCCTTAGGAGACTTGTGTAAACATCCTATAGATGAAACTATGCCAAGCCATCCTTCGTCTCAGGTGCTCACACCCACGGGTGAAGTAACCTCCCTCTCCAGGAAGCATGGAGTGGCTAAACATCAGAAGACTGCTGGGCAAACCTGCAAAACTGGCTAAATACAAAATGACTCTGACAAAGGATTGTCACAGGGAGAACTGCAATGCCCCTCATCAATGTCCCTCAATGTCTGGGGCCTGTCATCTCTTAGGGTCCCCTTGTACATTGCCCCAACCTTCTGGTTTTTATGAACCACAACAGCTTGCCCTCACCCCCCCCCCAAGGGTGAGTTAATATTTTGATGAATCAGAGTTAGTAAAGACTCCGTCAATAAAGAGTTGGCCCAAGGTCAGAGAGTTTATAATGAGAAATCGGAGCTGAACCAAGTCCGACCCATGAATTCATGTATTCTCTACATCATTGCACATCCAATGGAGTGTGAGGACACGGGGCTTCTCCAGGCAACTAGGAGTGCCCGCTAAACTCAGAGCCACCTGGCATACCAAGGCCATATACGTCGTAGACAGCCCTTTCCCTTTCATGCCACCTTTTGTGTGTGAACTTTGGGATCCATGTTTTGGGGATAGAAGTTGTTTTTTAAGGTTGCATTATCTCAAGATTTGAGTGTAAAGAAAGGGCTATAGTTAGACACGTAGAGAACCTTGCCTAAACATCGAGGTCTGGGTTATAACTGTATATTAAATTTCTGAAATCTTTGAAGAACAAGATGATGAAAGGGAATTACTTTCCTTGGAATTCTTCAGGCCAAGTGGTTAATTCAAATTATTCACTAATTTCTCTAGACACTGGAAGAAAGATACCCTGCATCTTTTGCACTGCCCTAGCTGGCCATTCCTCTGAAAATTCACATACCCCAGGTGCCTGCCCATAGGCCCTAGGAGGACAGACTAGCTCCTGCTGCTTCTCCACGGGAGTGGATAAACCAGGGTCCTCAGAGTGGAAATCAGAGCCATTGGGACTACTCAGTAAATACATGTTTCTGGCTCTGGCCCTATTTCTCGTTCACTAAATACAGAATGGGAACTGGACATGTGTGTTGCTTGCGCATTGCCAGGTGATGCATCTGATCAGGGATCACACTCTGGGAAGTGCATTCCTGGATTTAGGTCAGATCTGGGCTCCCTCCCATCCAATAGCCTATGACATTCCCCAGGGTCAATGAGATGGCCCAGGACAACTTTCCTAGCTTGTCTTCAAACTTCCTCACCAGGTCTTGTTGGAGGAATTCATCTTTCATAAAAGATGCTTCACTCTATCCCCCTCCCCACCTCCTCTGAGATAGCTCCTGGCTTTTCTCTGAAAAGACACTAATCCCAAAAGCTCACCCAGGATGTGAGCTGTTTACCAAGCTGCCTTCCTGCTTGGCACTAAAGTTTGCTTAACCATTGCTCACCTGTTAACTTCTGAGGATTTCTTGTCCCACCCTTGGCCAGCCTCAAGTCTTTCAAGTTGAGTCCTGAATGCTCCTTATTTACCAGTTGA
This sequence comes from Mastomys coucha, assembly GCF_008632895.1. Taxonomy (NCBI): domain Eukaryota; kingdom Metazoa; phylum Chordata; class Mammalia; order Rodentia; family Muridae; genus Mastomys; species Mastomys coucha. The sequence goes on from NW_022196914.1 coordinate 4,226,934, forward strand.
GAAGAGAAGAGAAGAGAAGAGAAGAGAAGAGGAGAGGAGAGGAGAGGAGAGGAGAGGAGAGGAGAGGAGAGGAGAGGAGAGAGAAAAGATAAAGAATACTTGTCTCAAACACAGTAGAAGATGGGAAATCAATGTTGTCCTCTGGCATTCACAGGTATATTATGGCCCATGTGTAAGCACTTGTGCACACAAGACCACACACTCAGTCTACCTGAATGCAGAATGGTGATTCACCAAAATGGAAAAGGGAGGTGGACCCTAAGTTCAATATGTAGTGGTGGAAATGCTACATTGAGCATATTTAATATTGAATAATCAATACATGTAAGCATGAAATTAAAATTAATTTAAGAAATAAAATAAGTTCGTGGTACACCTCTACCAAGCTCACCTTCTCCAGCCACACCCTTCTTTTCTCGTTTTCTTTTTTTTTTTTTTTG
>NW_022196914.1:4228793-4238312 GCF_008632895.1 Mastomys coucha
GCCAGAACCTGGAAACAACCCAGATGTCCTTCAACAGAGGAGTGGATACAGAAATTGTGGTACATCTTTTCTCGTTTTCTCCCACCTCCAAATTGTAGTTTCTCCGTCCAACCCTATCCCACCCCCCACCCCACCCCAGCAGAGGTGAATGGAAAACTCCTGCTGCCACTTCAGACATGCTGAACTCTGAACTCTCTCCTTTCTTAGGGATCGTGGTTCTTTTTAACTCATCTGTTTACTAAGGCTTCCTTAACAGAGGATCATTTCCCTGGCAGGAATTCCATGGCTTTCTGAACACAGAAGAGCTGTAAGTCATTTCTGTTTGGGAATATCCCTGTCATATAATCAATTTTCTCTTCTGCCTGAAACCTGCTGTTGATTCCTAAACCATAAGAATCTGGCCTTAGTGCCAGTTCATTTTCTCAATTACTTGCAAATACATATGGATTCTTATATATGGATATATAACATCAAACCTTTCATAAATGATTGAAAAAACAAAACACAATTGCATTGCTGTTAACAGCACATCCATTTTCAAATGTTCCATCCCATTCTGTCTGCCCACACATAATTGTTCAGCCATTTGTATTTTCTGTTGCTGCTTTCTCATTTTACATGATACTAGTTCATGTCTTCGTTGCTATTCAAAAATGTTGTACAACATTCTACTCCATCATTGCTTCAATTTAGCTACACACTTCTCTTCCTGAAAGCAGAGGACTTTGTCTACCCTGCTTACTGATCACATTTGTTACTTTTCTCATTGTAATCAATTGTCTGACAAGAAGCAAGGGGAATGGTTTATTTTGGCTCACAGTTCAAGCAGAAGTAGCTCATCTAGAGAAGAAAGGAGGGTGGGAGGAGCATGAAGCAGCAGCTGGTTACATTGTATCTACAGTTACAAAACAGAGAGAAGACAGGAAGTAGGGACCAAATCTCAACATCCACCTGTAGAGAGAATCTCTTGTGTAGCTATAGAAGAAGCAGCACCTGTCAACAAAATGCTGTTGGCCTATTAGTTTAGGTACGGAGAGAGGATTTTCTGGCGTAGTCGGGTAGGAAGGATTCACCCTGAACTCTGAGAAAGACTGTCCCAGGGAAACAGGAGAAGAGGTAACCAGCCATGTGGCCTGACTTAGGCTAGTTTAAGTGAAATAACTAAGTTACGAGCTAGGAAAATGAGCCAAAGATATTGGCCCAGGCATTTATTCATAAATAAGAAGTCTCAGAGTCATTATTCTGGGAGTGCAGGCACAGGTGAAAAAGCCCATGGTTATACCACCCTTACGGACCGACTTCCTCTAGCAAGGCTCTGCCTTCTAAAGGTTCCACAACCTTCCAAATCAGTGTCATCAGTTTGAGACCAAAAGTTCAAATATGGTGGTCTATAGGGAGTCATTTCACATTCAAGCCACAACACTGACATATTCCCAACAAGATTTGATGCCTGACAGACAATAGTGGCCCAATACATCTCTGTTAAATGGGGGAATTAGTGAGACATGCAGACTAATTTCTCTATGCTGACAGGATGCAATAGGCATCTTTATGTGTCTTTATGTAATATTTTTCTCTGACTTAATTATTTCCCTGATAGAGATTAATAAAAGTAGTAACAATGCCACCCACCTCTCAGCCTTTTGGCTAAGGTCGAGTGTTGAAGAATGGGGATAGCATCCGCAGTCATTTCAAATGTGCTCTGGTCTCCTTTCTGCTGCTGTGACTAAACACTGACAGATAGCAACTTAGGGAAGAAAAGTGTTTATTTGGCTCACACTTCAAGGTCCCCATGCATCATCAAGAAAGGTCTTATCAGGAGCTTATGGAGAGACCAGGCAAGAAAACTGATTTGAAGTTTGCTCAGGATGGTGCTTAGTTGGCTTTCTAATACAGCCCAGAACCACCTGCCTAGGGATGGTGCTGCCCAGAGTGGATTGAGTCTTCCTGTATCAAGTAACAATTAAGATATTAATTCCCCACAAGCTTGCCCACAGGTCCAGTTGATCTGGGCAACGTCTCAATTGAGGCTTCTCTCAGATGACCCTACTCTGAGTCAAGTCACCAGGTAACACTAACTAGGGCAAACTGCTAATATACTGAATGGGTATTACATGCCAGACTCCACGCTAAGCCCTTTAACTCCTTACCTCATTGGCTGCTCACAACATCCCTACAAGAAATGTGTCAATTATCTCCTTTGTATAGATGAGCAGATCTGATTCATTTGCCCAAAGCCACACAGTTTGTTCAGGGAAGAGACACAATTTTAACAAGGCCTATCTCAGACCAGACTCTGAGGACTTAAACCATTTAAGTGACATAGGCTCAAAGTGTGTTGATGAATGCTTAGCTCTCAGCACACAGCCATGTTGGTTTTGGAAAGGACTCTGCTCTTTATAGACAGAGATAAAAGGCTTATGTGTTCTTACTTACTTGTAAAATATATATTGTTTTTTTTAATCTGGTTGAATAACTATTACCTTTTGATTGCAATATAAATTTTATCATTTAAAGTAATCATTGCCCTATTTGGATCCAAATATGCCACTGTACTATCTGTCTTCTGCTCTACTCTCTTTATTTAATCTAGGTTGATCTTATATTTTTTAATTTCACCTTCTCCTTTGGCTAGCTAAATAGGCATATAATCTTTGACTCATTTTAGAGTCTATCAAAAAAAGATTTCTATTATCAACTCCTCTAAAAAGCACAAGGAATGAGCTCATATTTCTAGACATCCCATAGCCAACTGAAATAACTTGCATACTGGGGGCAGTTCTGCCCAGACAGCACTGGGGACACAGACTTAGATGCCCCGGATAGAGGCAGTAGAATTCCCTAGGCACAAACACTGCCAAGCGCTGCCTCTAAAATATTAAGCAGCTCCTGTTGTCCTCAGGGGAGCTGAATCCAATACAAAAAAGCAGGCAAAGCACTCGATACCCAAATGCAGATGTAATCAGTCTAGAGACACAACCTGAGCATGGGCTGATGACAGAGATAGCCCCAAACCCAGTCCAGCCACAGTCAAGCTCAGCCTGCCCTGTGATGGCCTCAGAAACCTGGTAAGGACTCTGAAAAACAGAACCATTCTTCCATGATCTGCTCTAAAGTATTGTTCAGGCATGTCTGTGTAATATGGTCTCTCTTCAGTCCAATCATTGGAACAAGACTAGCCAAAGGTCCCTTATTCTAATATTTAGACCAGTGGTTCTCAACCTTCCTAATATGGGGACCCTTTAATACAGTTCCTCATATTGTGGTGACTGCCAACCATAAGATTATTTTCATTGCTACTTCATAACTGCAATGTTGCTATTGTCATGAACCATAATGTAAATATCTGATATACAGGATATCTGATATGTGACCACTGTGAAAGGGTTGTTCACCCCCCCAAAGGGGTCTTGACCCACAGGTTGAGAACCTCTGATTTAAATGATGTCATGATATTTATAGTTAAGATGTCCTATAAATTTTTAATAGTATAAAACCATGCTGCAAACAGAGGGAAAGGGGCTTCAAAATTAAGCATCCCTCACCCTCTTTTCTCCCCTCAGTATGTATAATGCTGGTGAGCAACATGTATGCTCAGCACTTGGTACAGAGCACCGTTCATTAAAGGCCCCAAGTACAAAGCATGCATTACAGCAGTCAAGTCATCTGGGAGTCACTAAAGTTACTCCCAAGCATCCGTAAGCATGGACACAAATGATGGGAATGGAAACGCATGCCTGGCCAGCCAGCTTGTAAGCAAGACCTTGCTGCCTTGTCTGGAATCAGAAAGGTCAGTGTGAGGTTAAGCCCAAGTGAATGGTCCATCATGAGATAAACACAGCACAAGCTGGAGCAGTGTGCAATGTTACTCCTTCACCTTCTTCCTGGAATTTCAGAGATCATACAAAACTCGGAATACCAAAGTGGACAAAAGACCACAACAGAACAAGATCATGCCTATGGAGAAGTCTGCACTTAAGGTTCAAATAAGAAAAAAAAATAAATCCTAGTTGAGTTTTGGCTGTGGCTCCCGCTGTCCCTCATCCATACACTTCCCCCTCAGAAAGGATAGCCTAAAGTTGTCCTTACTTTTCTTTTTCTCTACGGGATTTTAATATTTCTCAAATTCCTTCTAAGCACACACAGACAAAGAGCTATTGGATAATCTATTGGATGGGAGAGTGGGCAAGCCATTAAACCCAGAGCTTTTCAAACTGTACTAAATAGAAAGAATATCGCTATGAATAAATCTTATCTGTAAGTTGTATCAGACAACAGCTGCTACAATATTTCCATGTTAAAAACAAATACCCTGAATAGAACAGTGTATAGCAACCTTTGTTGTGATGCCGCCATGGCTGAAGATTGTCTGTGAGCTGTCCTAACTGAATTCTACCAGAGAAGCTGTGATTCCTGCAATCAGTGATGTTTGGGGCTGTTTCACAGTCTTTACAGATTCAAATGCATTCAAATTTCAGTCTTTAAATTTTCCAATTTCCCTAAAATTCCAAAATCTCTTTTAAGAGTTCAGCCTTTCATCTGTGGGCTCCTTTTAAAAAACAAAAATTAAATTAAATACCTTCTTCAAGAAGGAAGAACTAGGGCACAGTCACAGGATAAACCAAGCAAAACCAAACTCCAGCAATACTATGTAACTCCATGGCCAATTATCTGAGATTCACAAACAATCTTTCGGACTCCTCCAAAGGACTTGAGTCACTTCTCCAGTTCTATCCTCTGCAGCACACACAGCTTGTCCTCTAGGCTCTGGCCAGCTCCACTCCACTGCTGCTGCTGGTGGTGGTCGCCCCCTGACACTGGCATCTCCACAACTGCTGGGATTCCCTGCTGCAGCTCCTGGAACTCTTCCTGGTGCCGAGCCTCCAGTTCTCTGCATGACCCCTTCAGTCCTAGGCCTTCAACTGCCACCAAGGCTGCACCTTTACTAGTGGGTTTCTCCTAGCCTCTCACAGGGCCAAGCCTCAGCTGCTCTCCGTGACCCCTTTATGCCTTCAAAACCAGTACCACCTGGGTGACTCTTGCCAACATTACCAAGTTCAGCTGCCATCTCGAGATACAACCTTGGCCAGCTCTGGCACACAGCTTCTCTGTGCTCTCAGAAAACATTTTTCCAGAAGAATTCACCTCAATGCTGCTGCTCACTTTTCAGTCACCACTAATCTCTTAGCTCCAGCTAGCCAGCATCAATTGTTTCAGTAATGCAAAGGTTTCACTCCAATGGTGCTGATCACTTGCTAAGCACAGCTGACTCCTCAGCCCCAGCTGACCAGAATGACAGTCTTAAGTCAAAAGAGCAAACAGCCCTCATAAAGTCTTCATACTTACCTCTGAAACCTCACAGTCAGTGCTCAATCTTTTGCACTACTCTCAACATTCTTATCTTCCAAGCTCCTAAAGAGCACCCCACTGAGCTCCTGACATGCAAAGCTTTTCTACTCCAAAGTTCCAAAGTCCTTCCATAATTTTCTCCCAAACATGGTCATATCTATCACAGCAATACCCCCACAATTCTGGTACCAACTTGTCTTAGTTAGGGTTTCTATCACTGCAATGAAATGCCATGAAAAAAGGCAAGTTGGGGAGAAAAGGGTTTATTTGGCTTACACATATATTGTCATTCATTACTGAAGGAAATCAGATAGGAACTCAAACAGAGCAGAAACCTGGAAGCAGGAGTTGATGCAGAGAGCATGGAGGGTGCTGCTTACTGGCTTGCTTCCCTTAGTCTGCTCAGGCTGCTTTCTTTCTTTCTTTTTTTTTTTTAATTGATTGTTGTTTTATATCAAACAACTTTTATTTTTTATTAGATTTTTCTTTATTTACATGTCATATGATTTCTCCTTTCCCAGTTTTCCCTCCAACAAACAAACAAACAAAAACAACAAAAACAAGCCCCTGTTGCCTCCCCCCTCCCCATGCCTGCCACCCCACCCTCACCCACTTATTGGCCCTGGCATTGCCCCTACACTGGGGCACAGAACCTTCACAGAGCCAAGGGCCTCTCCTCCCATTGATGATTGACTTCGCAATCCTCTACTATACACATGCTGCCAGAACAATCAGTCCTACCATATCTAGTCCTTGGTTGGTGGTTGAGTCCCTGGGAGCTCTGAGGGTACTAGTTACTTCATATTGTTGTTCGTCCTAAGGGGCTGCAAACCCTTCAGCTCCTTTGGTCCTTTCTCTAACTCCTTCATTGGGGACCCTGTACTCAGTTCAATGGATGGCTGTGAGCCTCTACATCTGTATTAGTCAGGTACTGCCAGAGCCTCTCCAGAGATAGCTATATTAGGCTGGCTTGTCCTTCCTTCAGTCTCTGCTCCATAGTTAGTCTCTGCAACTCCTTCCATGGGTATTTTGTTCCCCCTTTTAAGAAGGAATGAAATGTCCACATTTTGGTCTTCCTTCTTCTTGAGTTTCTTGTGGTTTGTGGGTTATTCTTCCTATATTCTGAACTTCTGGGCTAATAACTTATCAGAGAATGCATACCAAGTGTGTTCTTTTGTGACTAGGTTACCTCACTCAGGATAATATTCTCCAGATCCATCCATTTCCCTAAGAATTTCACAAATTCATTGTTTTTAATAGCTGAGTAGTACTCCATTGTGTAGATGTACCACAATTTCTGTATCCATTCCTCTGTTGAGGGACATCTGGGTTGTATCCAGTTTCTGGCTATTATAAATAAGGTCAGTCTGCTTTCTTATAGAATCCAGAACCACCAACCCAGGAATGGCACCCACGTGCAAAGGGCTGGACCCTTCCCTACAGCCAGATCTTATGGAGGCATTTTCTCAGCTAAGTTTCCCTCCTTTCATATGATTCTAGTTTGCATGTCAAGGTGATATAAGACCAGCACTGAAGTGGAACTTAAGGGTTCTTTGGAAAACCAGTTATATTGGATGATATTTTGCTGGGCCCAACATGTGAAGAAACATTACACTGAAGCAGATATAGGTAGGTGAAAGGCTAAGGCAGACTCATTTAGAAGGATTCTTCGCTAATAACAGACATGTATTGGTCCACCTTACAATGTGTAGTTAAACACAATTTGTCTGGACTCCATAGGGAGAAACACACCAAAAAACTTCTGGTGGTGTGTGGTAGCTTTTTTGCCACCTCTGTGGACTCAGGCTGATTGACAGAGTGATGTCCGTTGAGAGAAATTCACGTGCTGAGATAAGACACATGGTTAGGCAAGACTTATGCAGGACATGCGATATGTGGGCAGAGTATAAATAGGACTCAACAGAGTGTTAGAGGAGCTTGGTTGGCCTGTAGAGGTAGCTGTACAATGCTTGTTAGTCTTGCGTCTTCACTGATCTTCACTTCACTGCGAGACACAGCTGAAAACTTTTCCTGGCATTCCTACTGGCCTTGGTCCTGCTTACGGACTCAGGCCAATTTGGCTGAGGCCTGGCTTTTCCTACTAAGTCATGCCACCCCTGCTACTCTCCTGACACTACTGACTTGGACTGCTGTTATATCCATAAAGTTTTTACAAATAGATCAAGCTGCTGCTGCTGACCAGTGAACTGAACTGCTCATTTCCTGACAGCACAGATGAGATTTGCTCCAAAGAACAGTTTCTAAACAGGTCCACTTCCCCCATATCCTTTCTTTTCCACTACCTCTCGCGGGTTGTAGGCTAGAAGAGAGGTTAAAGAGTTTAAGAACCATCATTTTAAAAAATTAAAGTTACACAGCACATTTAGCATAGCTTGACCACAACGATGGACCATCAGGAATGAAGCCATGAGTAAGCAGACCCTCTCTATAAGTTTTCGCATCTGACAGCTGGTCATATTTTTCACCTCTAGACAGAGTCACCAGGACTGTGGAAGCTGCAATAGTCTACAATCTTTGAAAAGCAATTGCAGCTGCAGAAAATGCTCACCACCAGGTAGCATAGTCGATAAAGAAAAGGAAGAACTATGGGTTTCTGCCTACATAACATCAAATTATTCATTTCGCAAAACGAACCTCAGAGTCAGCTCCTTCCATTCCTGCCATCCATCCATGCTACATGGACAGCTACAGCAGTGGCAGATAAAAACATGAGCGAGCACACTGAAGCTGCACTCTAAACAGTTTCTTGATAAAATGTGCAGGTGAAAGATTAAAATAGAACTTAATTTCTATTTTTTTTTTATTGTTGCTGTTTGTGTTCTGCTGGGGGTTGAACCTAGAGCTCCACACATCCTAGGCAAGTGCTCTGTCACGAACTATAGCTAAAGCCCAATTTGTTGATGAACAGAGACTCTGAAAAGCAGAGCATCTGGAACTCATAAACAGCAGAGGCCTTGAAAGGAACATTGTGGTCAAATACAGCAGATCTCAGCCTAGTGGGGGGGGTCACACATCAGATATTATGCATATTAGAGATTTCCATTACAATTCATAACAGTAGCAAAATTACAGTTATAAAGTAGCAACAAAATAATGTTATGGCTGAGGAACTGTATTAAAGGATTGCAGCATTAGAAGTGTTAAGAACCACTGTTCAAAGGAAATTGGCCACCAAGGAAAACAAGCAGGTTCAAATACACATGTCTGATTTACAGCAGGACTACTCCCAACAAGGCATTGTATATGGAAATACAAGCCTGAATGCCTTTAATGCACTTACACTAACAATAGAAACCCATTGCCACTGCCCATTCCCAGGAGCAAGCATCATATCACTTATCACTAGCCAGGACAGGATCAAAATGAAATAGCACAATTCCTACAAGATTAGGCAGTGTCACGAAGTTAGAAGAATCCCAGATAGAATCATCATATGTCAAGGGCAATCAGTAGAGGAGTTATGCAGGAATTCCTGCCAGAAACATAATGATATCAACACCAAGAACAATTGCCAGTTTGGGGATGCAAGAGAGCTTGGCAGGTAATAGCACTTGCTGCATGAGCCTGACAACCTGAGTTACATCCAGAAGCCACAGTGGAAAGAGGCACCTGACACCTGGAATGAGCCTCTGACCTCCACACATATACTATGGTGCATGTATGCCCTCAGTCACCCACATACATCATATACACGTTTGTGTGCACACACAATGTAATACATAAAAGAAGATTTTTAATCACAGTGTCATCAGAGTGAGGCTAAACAGCAGGATCCTTAAGATGGCCAGGTGTTCTCAGACTTACTATAGCCATAACGCTAAAACCAAGACAAGGTACAAAAAAATGACAACAAACAGACTGGGAAATGATCTTTACCAATCCTATATCTGATAGAGGGCTAATATCCAATATATACAAAGAACTCAAGAAATTAGACTCCAGAGAATCAAATAACCCTATTAAAAATGGGGTACAGAGCTAAACAAAGAATTCTCAACTGAGGAATACTGAGTGGCTGAAAAGCACCTAAAGAAATGTTCAACATCCTTAGTCATCAGGGAAATGCAAATCAAAACAACTCTGAGATTTCACCTCACACCAGGCAGAATAGCTAAGATCAAAAACTCAGGTGACAGCAGATGCTGGAGA
>NW_022196914.1:4238322-4259191 GCF_008632895.1 Mastomys coucha
CATGTTCCACTATGTTCATAGCAGCCTTATTTATAATGGCCAGAAACTGGAAACTCAGATGTCCCTCAACAGAGGAATGGATACAGAAAATGTGGTACATTTACACAATGGAGTATTATTCAGCTATTAAAAACAATTAATTTATGAAATTCTTAGGGAAATGGATAGATCTGGAGAATATCATCCTGAGTGAGGTAACCCAGTCACAAAAGAATACACATGGTATGCACTCACTGATAAGTGGATATTAGCCCAGAAGCTCAGAATACACAAAATACAATCCACAAACTACAAGAAACTCAAGAAGAAGGAAGACCATAGTGTGGACACTTTGTTCCTTCTTAGAAGGGGGAACAAAATAACCATGGAAGGAGTTGCAGAGACAAACTATGGAGCAAAGACTGAAGGAAGGACAATCCAGAGACTGTTCCACCTGGGAATCTTTCAGTCATCAAACCCAGACACTATTGTGGATGCCAGCAAGTGCTGGCTGTCAGGTGCCTGATATAGCTGTCTATTGAGAGGCTCTGACAGTACCCAACTAATACAGAAGTAGAGGCTCACAGCCATCCATTGGACTGAGCATAGGGTCCCCAATGAAGGAGCTAGAGAAGGGACCCAAAGAGCTGAAGAGTTTGCAGCCCCTTAGGATGAACAACAATATGAACTAACTAGTACCCTCAGAGCTCCCAGGGACTAAACCACCAACCGAAAAGTACACATGGTGGGACTCATGGCTCCAGCTGCATATGTAGCAGAGGATGGCCTAGTCGGTCATCAATGAGAGGAGAGGCCCTTGGTACTGTGAAGGTTCTATGCCCCACAGTGTAGGGGAATGCCAGGGCAAGGAAGCAGAAGAGGGTGGGTTGGTGAGCAGCGAGAGGGGGAGGGAAAAGGTTCCCCCACCCAGGGGCAACCAGGAAAGGAGATATCATTTGAAGTTTCTTGAATAAAGAAAATATATAATTAAAAAAAAAAAAAGACTGGGTACAAAATGTTCTCCTTCATGGTCAGAGGATAGAGGTGTTGAGATGAACTGGCTAGCCTATTTGATCTGAGCCTGCAAAGGGCCCCCTGTCTAGTCCTTCAGTCAGGCAGCTCAGCTCTAGCTAATCTTGCCTTTCCAAGCTTAGAATGTTAGAGAGCAACAGAGTGCACCCCAGCCTTAAGCATTGAACCCCTCTAATTTGTGTGAGCACATCACCATAGAGACTTGGCTCAGAACTAAGCTGGAATTAGATTCCCCATAATTCCCTTCCCCCATGGCTGTTAAGGCTGGAAAGAAAAGAGACATCAGAAAGAATTTTGAAGGGGTTCCTATACACTTCAGGACCTATAATTCTTTCTCCTATTCTTATAAGAGTCCCCAAGCTCCATCCACTGTTTGGCTGTGGGTGTCTGTATCTGTCTGAGTCAGCTGCTGGGTATAGCCTCTCAGAGGACAGCATGCTGCTGCCTGCAAAAATATAGTGTCAGGGATTGGTACTTGCCCATGGGATGGGTGTACTGGCTGGTTTTGTGTGTGAACTTGACACAGGCTGGAGTTATCACAAAGAAGGGAGCTTCAGTTGGGGAAGTGCCTCCATGAGATCCAGCTGTGGGGCATTTTCTCAATTAGTGATCAAGGGGGTAGGGCCCCTTGTGGGAGGTGCCATCCCTGGGCTGGAAGTCTTGGGTTCTATAAGAGAGCAGGCTGAGCAAGCCGGGGAAGCAAGCCAGTAAGTAACATCCCTCCATGGCCTCTGCATCAGCTCCTGCTTCCTGACCTGCTTGAGTCCCAGTCCTGACTTCCTTTGGTGATAAACAGCAATGTAGAAGTGTAAGCTGAATAAACCCTTTCTCCCCAACTTGCTTCTTGGTCATGATGTTTGCACAGGAATAGAAACCCTGACTAAGACAGATGGGTATCAAGTTGAGCCGGTTATTTGTTGCCCATTCCCATAGTCTTTGCTCCATTCCCCCATCCCTGCATTACTTGTAGACAGGATAAATTTGGGAAATTTTGGGAAATTTGAAAATTTTGTGGATGTGTTGGTGTCTCTATCACTCTACTGGAGTTCCTATCTGGATATAGTAGGTGGCCTTTTCAGGTTCCATATCCCCAATGTAGTGAGTCAGGGCTAAGGTCACCCCCATTGATTCTTGGGTGCCTCCCTTGTCTCAGGTCATGTCTCATCCTGGAGATGTCCCCCACCTCCTCACCCTTGTTAGTTGCAGATTTCCATTCATTTTCATGGCCATCTAGCTTTTTCTCTTGTCCTTCCCCACACCTGATCCTGAATCCCCATTTTCCCTCCCAGTTCCCTCCATCCATCTGCCTCCACCCTTCAAAGAGAGATTCAAGCTTCCTCTTTTAGACGTTCCTTCTTGTTTAGCTTCTTTGGGTCTGTGGAGAGTAAAATGGTACCTGTATTTTATGGCTAATGTCCACTTATAAGTGAGTACATACCATGAATGTCCTTTTGGGTTTGGGTTACCTCACTCAGGATGATATTCTCAAGTTCTATCCATTTGCCTGCAAAATTAATGATGTCTTGGTTTTTAATAGCTGAATACTATTCCACTGTGTAGATGTACCACGTTTTCTTTATCCATTCTTCCATTGAGGGACATCTAAGTTGTTTCCAGTTTCTGGCTAATATGAATAAAGCTGCTATGAACATAGTTGAGCAAGTATCTTTGAGGACTCTTATGGGAAAATGGGAAGAAGGATTGTGGGTCCCAGAGAGAATAGGAACTCCACAGGCAGGCCAAGAGTCAACTAACTTGGACCCTTGAGGCTCTCAGAGCCTGAACCACCAACCAAAAAACAGACACAGGCCGGATCTAGGCATTCCTGCACATATATAGCAAATGTGCAGCTGGCATTCATGTGAGTCCTGAACAACTGGAATGGGAACTATCCCAAAAGCCATTACCTGTACATGGGATATGTTCTTTTATCTGGCTGCCTTGTCTGAGCTCAGTAGGAGAGGAAGCACCTAGCCTTGAAGAGACTTGATATGCCATGGTGCAGGGGAGATACCCAGGGGTCTCCCACCCTCCCAGAGGAGAAGAGGAGGGGAAGGGGAGGAAGGATTTTGGGAAAGGGTGACTGGGCAGTAAACAAAATACAAAGTGGAATAAGTTTGAGGTTTTTTTAAATTTAATTTAAAACAAAAAGAATTTTGAAAGTCGAAAGCAAATCAGCAATGACCATACCCAGAGATCTGATAAGGGAGCTGAAATTATGGCAGCTCACTCAAGTTGACTCAAACTCCATAATAAACACAGGCAATGGCACAGCATCTGCAGCAGGGTTGAGCCATGGGCTAAGTGTTTGTGCAGCCTGAGGCTCTGACTCTTCCAGTAGGCAGCCTGTGTTAGCAGGGCAAGAGACAGTGAGAATCAGAAGTGGGACTAGCTCCATGAGAACCAGAAGTGTGACTAACTTAGTTTTTCTTCTTCACACTCAGCTCCCTGTCCCATCTACAAACAATGACTGGTAGAAACTGCAGGCCTAACAACAAACACAAAGGCAATGGGCTTCCTGGACCCTCACACTAGCTTTCAAATGGGGTAAATCGAATGGTTGTAACAAATCCTGCATTCCGTTCTGTGTTGTACAGAATTGCTTTGCTCTGCTAATCGAATGCTGAGACAGCCAGCATTCCCATGGTCTTAAGGAAAAAAAATGGTCCTTTCCCCCAGCTTTCTGCTTTCTTGACTAATCTTTTACTATTATATAATATCTACCAACACCAACGTCACTACCGACCTACCACCACCATCCTGAACATTATCACCATTAATGCCATCACATGCCAAGGTCCAGCCTCCCCTTATGCAGCCATGCCAGACTCGACAATCTCTCACACCAGCACAAGTACCACCATTGACATCCCATCACCATATCACTATCCCACGACCATGTTGCCCCCATTACTACCATGACTGCCATGACCACAGTCCTCATGACCTCCATCATCCCTAACAACCACCATCAATCACCATTGATCCCTAACATCACCAACATACAACCACCATCATCAACATCCCATCTCACTACCACCATCATGGTTATCACCATTGCCACCCCTTGCCACACAATCCCCACTAGAACACCATATCCCCACCACCAGCACTGTTATCGCCACTGTGATGACAGGCATTGTCACTATCCTCACTGCCACCACCACAGCCATCTCCCATAACAATCCCCACAATAACAGCACCAACTTCCTGAGATTATTCCTATTCTGCAAATGAAGAGAGAATCATTGAGTGGTTAGCAGCTGAAGAGGAGAGATTCAAGCTCATGCCCAACTTCAAATTCCCCATTCTTATTACACTATACAGCTTCAGATGCTGTGTTTCTCGAAGAAAAGGAAGCAAATCAGCAGTTGGTAGACAAAGGGGCCAGGAAGAAGCAAATCTGGGTTGATCGATCATGAGAGGCATTAAGGAGTACAGAAGGAAGGGATGTTATGAGATCCCTTGGAACAGAAATGGGGAGTGCCCTACAGGTGCGGGTTCAATCCAAAGCCCACTTAGAGATCAATCAGAACACGGGCTTTGTTCCTTCAGATCCCCAGAGGAAAACTCACCCTGTGGAGACAGAAGTTGGGGTCTGAAGGGCCAGAGAAATAAAATAGACATGTGTCAGAAATGACCACTTGGTACCATCAATGCTGCTGGTTTCCTGGGTGAGGTTGGAGCATGTCTCTGGATGCACTTTTGAAAAGCCTCCAGAAAGCAACTTACAAAGACCCAAGCCGCACCCTCAGGACCACCGTTGTTTTTAATGTCCCCCTAAAGTGCAGGAAGATGGCAATTTCCTTGTGGCAGAGCCTCTGGAGTTCCTTGACACTAAAGTTCGATTAGTTGAACTCTTGAACTAAGTGTCTTAGGATGCCTGATGGGAGTAAGACAAGTGAGCTGATTCCCTAGGATGGAAATAAAATGCACCCCGCTTTGGACCAAAGGATCTATCTGTGGTTTATTTGGGGGAATGATAGAGTAAGACATCCCCCAAGCTGAAGCCATAAAGAAGAACAGTAAGCTGAGCAGACTGCTGCAGTTCATGAGTGACCTTGACTCCCCAGGAGGTAAAGCTGAAATGTCCAAAGACTTGATAGAACAGGGGAACTTTAGAAGAAACAGCAGCAGCAATTATTAGTATTTGCTTAACAATCAGTGTATGCCAAGCACTAGGCTAAATTTTGTTATGGTTTTATTTTCAATTGTACGTGTGTGTGTGTGTGTGTGTGTGTGTGTGTGTGTGTGTGCATACAAATGAGTACAGGTGTCCTCAGAGGCCAAAGGAGATCATCATATCCCCTAGAGCTAAAGTTATAGGTGGTTGTGAGCCATCTGATATACACATGGCTATAAACCTTGGATTATTTCTTTTAGTGTGCCTATTTAATGTAGACAGTTGTGATAATGGTGGTAGTGGTGGTGATAGCAGCTCTTATACATGCTAGCATATCCTATGTGATAATGGTGGTAGTGGTGGTGATAGCAGCTCTTATACATGCTAGCATATCCTACGTACTTATTCTCCTCACCTTGCCTACTCAAACTTCATGTTCACTCTAAGTTGTGATCTCCCATTAATGTCTAGACATCTAAGGCCTTTAACCCCTGTCACATAGCTTCTAGTGGTAGAAGTTAGCATTTGAACCTGAAAAACCTACCCAAATACTGTGGAATAACCAAATTTCTTAAAGATTTCTTTTTTTTTTTTAATTACATGCATGTACACATGTTTGCAAGTGTTTACGGGGGGGGGGGCATGAGCACGGGATCCCCTGAAGCTAGAGTTACAAACAAACTGCCCTTAGGGGCTGGGAGCAGAACTTGAATCCTCTTCAAGATTAATGTGTGCTTTTAACCACTGGACCATCTCACCAGCCCCTGGGCTAAGTTCTTTACATATAGGAACACTCAAAATCCTCACGGTAACCCTATCTAATGGACCCTCATATTGTCCTATACTATAGCTTAGTTCTGAGATACTCCCCTGAGGCTCAAATGTAGAAAGCTTTGTCACTGCTGGTGGGCAGGGTGACTGGGAGGTGGTACTCCTTTGGATAATGAGCTTAGTGGAAGTTAGGGGACTTCCTTGAACAGGAAGGGGATATTTGAATTCCTGTCCCCTCCCTCTCTCTGTTTCCTAATGCCATGGGGCCAGCAGGACTCTCCTCTGAACACTCGCTACCATAATGTACTCCTTGCCACAGGCCCAAAATGCCCCGACTGGTTGAGCATGGATGGAGACCCCCCAAAACTGTGAGTGAAAAACTAAAGCTTTCTACTTTGAATTTATCTCGTGTCTGTCACTTGCAGTGTAACTCTGACAAAGATGTTCTGTTGTACAGACTGAAGAAGCACGAAAGGACTAAAAAGCTGCCCAGATTCATACAAGTATTAGAACTAAAGGCTGGATTCCAGGAACACAGCTTTAGGGGCCATACCCCTGGACTCCATGCATCTATACTGTGAAAGCTATCTCTTTCTGTCAGAGATAAAGAAAGAAACTGGACTTGAAGTACTTTCTCAAGTTACCCTTGTCTCACTATCATAGCCTAGATTTGTGGCATCTACAAATGGACTATTCCAGAGAAGCCACGGGACCACTTGGTCTGGAGATAGAGGCTTGCAAAAGGTCACCTATTCCCCAACACCGCTCCAGCCTTCATTGACAGAGTCCCCCCCCCCTCCAAATAGTCACATGTGATGACCTTCCAAACAGCTGGATATATAACCATCTATCTAAGACCCAAGATGTGAGCTGAGCAAGAAAATGACATGTAAATAGAAGGAAAGGGTGAATCCAGCCACACTCTAAGCTGGGCAAAACATCTCAGATTATTTATTTCAAGCATTTTGCAATTGGCAAGACCCAAACCACATTTTTCCAAGCAATCCCTTTCCCTCCACCCCAACAACAACCCTATTTACGTCCCTGACCCATGTGTATTTCCCGCAAAAATATGGTCCATATGTCTCTGATCCATTTACACTTAACTCATCAAATTATTGTATGCTAAGAGGAGTGTGGTATCCATAAAGCCTCCTAGACTGTCTGTGAGGCCATCAGAGGGCTCTGGGTCTCTTTTCTTAGAAACAGGAAGCTGTGTTTAGCCAAAGGCAAAGGAAATTAAAAAGGGTGGCAATGGCAGCGTGGTTCACTGAATGTTAGGACCACAAGGCGGAGCCTCTGGAGTGACATTCCAAGATCCTGGAGCACCAGCCCAGGGTTGGGCTCAGTTTTGGTTTTAGCCTTGTTTGCAGTCCCTCTGACTGCTGCAGTCCCTGAGGTGATTGATAATGGAATAGAGGGCAAGTAGACCCCCTGACCTAGGTCATGGGTGATCCTCAGTATTGATGGCTTTGGCCAAACTCAGTCACATGGATTCGATTTCAACCATGTCAGCTTAAGAACTTGCAAGGCCAGCTTTTTTATTTTCCTTCATATGCATGCACACAAAGAGACACATGCAAACACACACACACTCTTTCAACCACACTAAGGGACTAAAAAGCTACCCAGATTCATGCAAGTATTAGAACTAAAGGCTGGATCCCAGGAACACAACTTTAGAGGCACACATGAGAACACACAGACACAAGCACACACAAACATACACACATACACAAACACACACACACACACACACACACACACACACACACACATACACACACATACACACACACACCAAACCAAACACTTCTCAAAACAAACAATTACATCTGATACGGTTTAACTCATCCATGTTTTTTTGGCTTTAGCAAAAGGGGTCTATTTTGTTTTATACTTTTTTCTAATTGCTTAAGTTCAGCTAGCTTAGTGTCCCTTAGGAAAACTGATCTATGTAAATGGGATTTGACTAAAGGAGCACTGAGCATTTCACATATGTTTCCCATTTTCTAATCACCCTGAGCTCTGTACATGGTAAGCAGACAGAAAACGATGGTGGTCTCATTTCAACATCAATTTTTATCCATTTTATCTCTCAAGAATGCTGAAAAATGCTGGAAAGAATATCACTTCCCATCTCCAGACAGCCAGAAGCCAGGATTCATAGAAATTTGGGCAGTATGTTAAATTGAATGCACGGACAGAAGACCTGAAGGAAGATGGCAGCTCTCTGTCATGTCTGCCTTGTTACAAGTGGCTAAAGCATTAGTCAAGATTGATTTTAAATATTATACTTCCCTGATTCATGTCAACAAGCGTTTACAAATTGCAGACTGTATTAGTTTTCTTGCACTGTGTAGTGAACAACCACAATCTCTGTTGCTTAAAACAACTGGTGTGTATTACTTCCTAGTCTTCGAATATCAGGAGCCCAGGCACAACTGAACCTCTGCTGGGGGCTCATACAGTTAGAATTGAGGTGTTGGTTGGTTGTGTTCCCATCTGGAGACTCGACTGGGGAAACCACTTATAAGCCCATTCTGGAGTGGGTGGTACTCATTTTCCCTATATAGCAGGGCTTCCTTTTTTCTTCCCAACTGTGGGCTAAGAATTCTTAACTCTTGGAAGTCTCCTTCAGGTTCTTCCCTTGTTTCCTCCATGGGCCCTGTTAAAACATAGCTGTTTGCTTCTTCAAAGCCATCTAGAGCCATTTCTCTTCTATGAAGAAGGGCACAGATCTTTCTAAAAGTCTTTCACCCAATTAAGACAGACCCATCCTCACTTTAAATTAACTCTACACTAATCTGAGACCTGAATTTTATCTTCAAAGCCTCTTGGCCTTATCCATATAATATAACCAAATCACAAATTAACAGCCACCATATATATTCCCAGATCCACATCCACATCCACATCCAAGAAGATGGTAGCTTACAGGGTATGTACACCACCAGGGCAGCATAGCAGCTGTCTTAGAATTCAGTTCTTCAAAGCTCCACTCCTTTGTGTAAGCATGTAGTGATACTCTTTGTAAATTCTACCTTCAAGAAGCACCTGGGGTAAGAGAGGTGGTAGACCTGCTCCCATCACTGTTCCATGAGATTCACCCTATATAATACAGTCGTGTTGATATTCAGAGATAGTGCAGAGGAGGGTTTGGTAAGAAGGTTACAAAGCAAATGGGGGAACAGAGTAGGTGGGCTAAATAGTATTGGCTTGAAATAGAACATTGAGCTAACAAACCACCACTAATTTGACTTCACTAAGATATCAGCAAGGTATTCTTATGTGATTTTTAGTGTTTTGGCTTCTTTTAAAAACAAAGAAAATAGTTATCTCAAAGCCTGCTTTATAGACCAGGTGTTATGTGTGTGATAGATTATACACTATGTATAGCAAGCAAACACTCGAGCTCTTTGCGGAAGCACACCCCTGTGCCCTTCGATAAAAGTACACCCTTCTATTCATGAAGGACTCATTCGATCCAGAGGGGCAAAAAGGAGCTCATGTCTGCAAACACAATAGCACCAGCTGCCATGGTGACTCCTGATTCCCCAAGTAGCCACCAAAGTTGGAGACAGAGCTAGATACCTCACACCACCTTGAGGGTCACGTGACCAACTACACACAGAGAATGGATAGGTCTGTTATTTGACAGACACAGTTCACAGTTTCCGATTTCACTGCTACAACCCGTAAATGTGTCTATAGAAAGTAAAGTAGCCTTATGCCAACCCCCAGACATCTCTCGAACCATGAAAGATGACAATGCTGCAACCAAAACTGAAACCGTCCCACAGACAGCTCTGGCCTAGGTATGTACCTTCCCTGCCAGCAGCTGGATGCCTTTTCCAGAGAACACTGATGAATGGCCCAATGGCCTTCCTGGAGAACCGTACGACAGAGAGAAGACATGGAGCTATAATGCCACAAGCCTGGACCCCAGGCTCGGTTCAGTTTCTTCTCTCATTCCCAGCATCATTGGGTAACAAGGGAATTTTCCACAGCGTGGAGAAGTGAGTTCTGCAGACAACACAAGATGCTTGGTAGCCACAATGCGTTTGGATTTTTATTGTTTAAATATGGACAGTTCTCCTAAGATGTGGAAGCCATTAAGACCATGAGCCCTGAAGCCAGGATTCCTGAATTTGAATTCCAGCCTTACCACATGTTTGCTGTGTGGTGTTGGGCAAGCGACTGAACTTCTCTGTGACTCTGTGAATAATTATAGCTCCTATTTCATAAAATAGCCATTGAAGGCTATTTTATATATAACTTAGAATATAACTTTAAAAATAACTTTAAAATGTTGAATGCATACATAGGATCTGGCAAGGAGAACTCATTTCAGTGTGGGCTTGACAGATAGCTCAGCAGTTAAGAGCATGTACTGCTCTTGCAGGAGCCCTCAGTTCAAGTCCCAGCACTCATGTGGCAGCACACAGCAACCTACAACTACAGCTCCTCTGGATTCCTCCAAGTACCTGCATGCATTGTGTACATACACTATACACACTCACATACACACACATACATACACACACACAAATACAACAACTCCTTTTTAAAGAAATCATTTTAGCATTACCATTTTACCATCAAACAAAATGTTCAGGTTGAGAAGATGGCTTAGCAGTTAAAGGTGCTCACCATGCAAACCTAGTCCAATGCCTGGAACCCAGGTAGAAGGGGAAGAAAAGGACCTGCTATACAAAGTTGTTCTGTGGCCATCACATACTTACAGTGGCATACATATATACTTATACACATAGGGCACATCACACACACACATGCACACATACACATGCATACACACACATATACACATAAACACACATACATGTGCACACACACATACACACACACACACACACACACACACACATGCAAATGCTCCCACTCAACTCGTATGTTTTAATACCTGGTCCCCAGTAGATCGAGTTATTTGGAAGAATTAGGAAGTGTGGCCTTGTTGGAGGTAGTGTCTCCCTGGGGTAAGCTTTGGGGCTTCAAAAGCCTACACCATCCCATTTAACCCTTTCTCTACTCCACATGTCTCAAGATGTGCCTCAGCCACTGCTCCAGCATCATGCTCCCTGCTGTGATAGACATGAATTCTAACGCTCTAACTGTGAGCCCCAATTAAATGCTTTTTTTTGTAAGTCCCATTTGTCATGGCATCTTTGCAGCAATAGGAAAGATATCTGAGACACCATTAAAAAATAAAATATTAGTTATATGAACAGTTAATATATAGACAATGAAGCTTCGTTCATCCACAAATGAAATGACGTCACTTCGGGAGCATGGACAGAACCATCCATCAGCCCAATGAGCAGTTAAGCTAGCCTCAGAGAGGAGAGTGTTACGAGCTTCCTCTTATACAGAATCTAGAATTCTAAGCGAATAATATATGTGATATATATTTGAGACACAAATGTTGAAAGAGGACTTCTTGGGAAGGGAACAGATGGGAAGAACACCAAAGAGGATAGTGGGGCGAGAATGATAGTTGGAGTACATTATATATGTGCACTAAAGTCAGTCAATGAACACTTAATAAGAAGGGTAAGACAGACAGCCCAAGTGAAACTTATGCATATAAGCATATATAATATGTATAAATACATCAACTTGTATAATATGTATAAATGTACATACTATATACACAACTACTCTCATTAAACACATATGTATTCACATACATAGATACACATGCTTATACATACACATGTATATGCATTATATGTGACTTAAAATGTATAAACATATTCAATAAGTATATATAAATATATATATATATAAAAGCCTGAACCACCAGCAAATATTAGGAAGGTAACGCTGACCTGAATCAACCTCCAAAGCTGGCCACAGTGTTTGTGCTCGCCTCATGGTTACCTTTGTTCCTCACTGATCTGGCTGTGAGCAGCCA
Source organism: Mastomys coucha (assembly GCF_008632895.1). Classification (NCBI taxonomy): domain Eukaryota; kingdom Metazoa; phylum Chordata; class Mammalia; order Rodentia; family Muridae; genus Mastomys; species Mastomys coucha. Next base: position 4,250,163 of record NW_022196914.1, read on the forward strand.
TGTGTGGTAAGAGCTGTTAGGACTGATCTGCCATGCCACAGTCAAGTATTGGAACCAACTTAAGTTTCCATCAACTAATGAATGGATAAAGAAAACAGATACATTTGGAACACTTAGTATTCTGTAGGATGGAATACTATTCTGCCATAAAAATAAGGTCTTGTCTTGTCCTTTGTGGCAATAGAGTTGGAACTGGGTATCATAAAGATGTCACATGGTCTTACCATTATGTGGACTCTAGATAAATTGACACATGGGAGTTGAGAGTATAACAATGTTTGGTAGGAGCCAGGAAAAATTTAAGGGCAAGGAGCATTCAAGAACAGCTTACCAATGGGTAACAAAGAGCTGCAAGACATTCTGGTATTTCTACACAGCAGAATGACCACAGAAGTTGGCAAAGAACTATATGTTTTAAAAACTCCAAATATCCTTACTCTTAAGAAATAATGTTTGAAGAGTTAAGTATGCTTTCCTTGGTTTGATCCTATCACAGCATGTGCATGAATTGAGACACCAGATTGTGCCTGTTCATGGAAGTAAATTTTTATGCCTAGATTTCTTTTTAGATTTAAAATAATTAATAAAATAATGATTCTCTAGAGCTCACAAAAAGCAATCCCCTCGGCTGATACCACACTTCTACTGGGATCTCCCCCTGCGGTAGAGCTGCATGTCATCACATGATGCAAGCGTCTTTCAGCAGCATGGAGGTGCTCCTTACTCTAGCTCTCTCTGTCCTCCTCAGTCTCACTCGCTCTGTCCTCACCACAGTTCCCTCAGAACTGTTCCATGGTAAACAACAGAAAGGCATGGAGGAGAAGTCATTTCAAGGGGATGGAACTAAACAAGAGAAAGTTATTTCTCTCCCACAGTCACCAAGTCTGGAAGTCATTAGTTCAGGTCTGGTGTGGCACCCTGCAGTATCAGAAACCCAAGCCTGTGCTTCATTATTTCTCTGCCACGAGGGCTTCCCATTCTCAAGGTCCTTTCTGGCCCAAAAAGGCTGCTAGATCACCAGACATCATGGCTGCATTCCAGACAGCAGGAATATGAAGAGGAGTAAATCCTTCCTCCTTCGAGGAGACTTCTAAAAAATTTCACACTCTCCTTCTGCTTCCATTCTGTCAACCACAGCTCAGTCACATGACTACACATAACTTCATAGAAAGCTGGCAGATACAATCTTTATTCCAGACAGTTCAGTGCAAAGACAAAAAATCAGCTATTAAAAGGAGATGTAACAAATTTTGGATGACAAGAAAACTTTCCCCCATGCCTACTCACCTTAATGCTATTCTGACTTCCTGAGTGAACCTACGCTCATAGAAGAGAATAATACCCCATTGTCTCACCCCCTCTTCCTAATTATAATCTTCAAGAATTCATTTCCGGGCCTGTGAAAAAACAGCAAGTGCCTGCTGGGGTTCCTGCAATGGAATACTATTCAGCAGTAAAAAAGAAACTATTAATCTATAATACATCAGTGAGTCTCAAGGCAAGCATGTTCAATGAAAAGAAGTAGACCAAAAATTAAAGTGCGTGTGTGTGTGTGTGTGTGTGTATGTGTGTGTGTGTGTGTGTGTGTATGTGTGTGTGTGTGTGTGTGTGTGTAAGGTTCTAGAAAATGAAACCTCACCTGTAGTGACAGAGCTGGACCAGTGGTTATCTAGGAATAGTGGGAGGAGGTAGGGAAGGCTAACATCAGGTCTAAGAGCACCTGAATCTGGTGGGTGTGTTTACTACCTGGACCATGGTATTGGCTTTCAGGGTGTGAATGCTTACCAAAACCCATCAATTAGAACCCTTGAAAGGTATATGGTTGATTCTGTGATTGTTTTTCAATAAAGATGCAAATTTACTTTTAAAACAAGGCTCCTTATGTGTGCCCCTATGCTAGAAGCACAGAATGAGTTGTGTCCTGACTTCTGGTGTTTCCCAAGTCAGCAAATTATCCTAAGGAATAAATCAGGGTTTCTAGTGTAAGGGGGGGGGGGGTGAAGCGTAGCCCCTAATCCCAAGCAATTCTGAAATGAACTGAACCAAGCACCTACAAGCTGCTGCCCTCAAGTAGTTGCTGCCAGTCCCAAACTCCACTCAGGTGTAAGAGTTTCATGACCAGGAATAATTGGCAGGCACACTGGACTGCCCAGAGAGAGCTGTTGCTACAGGAAGCTATGGGTGCTCGTGGGGATAACGGTGTTCATATTTTAAACATCCCATGGTAAACTGTATATTTTCCACTTCTAGAAATGAAATGCAATGACATGCTCTCTTCATATTTCACATCTGTGCTGCAGAGCTGGGAAGGATCAGATGACGGAGACAAGTAGCCAGCACAAACGAATCCTCTAAAGGAATTGTTAGTGGGGCAGCTGTTCAGAATCTGCTCTTTCCAATGACCAACATACTCATGTCTCGACATCTCTTGGCCCTGGCTTTATGCTTGTGTAAAAGTGTGTGCTAAGTTCTGGAAGTCTCAGATGTTGGCCCCAAGGCCAGCTATGGAGACAATACTCCATTTTCTCCTCAGTTTTCCCATCTGGCTCCGAAGGCTTATGACGGCTGGGACCTGTCCTTCCAACGCAAAACTATTGCTCCTTCCTCTCCTCACTGAGGGAAAACAAAATCACAGAGGTGAGTTCAAACCCCATGTTGAGGAAGACAGGCTTTGCTTTGTTTCAACTTTCCTGAGCCTTTCCTTGTTGGTCTGTGTAGCCCGGCCACGACAGAGTTCAGAGTGTCCTGAGTTGTGTCCTGTGACCCCACAACCCAAAATACTTCCCCACTAGCCTAATACATGCCTGACCTCATTTAGATAAAAACACTGGAGTATCTATCTACAAGGCCCACATTACCCAGAAGGCCTTGCAATGTCAGCAATTCAACTTCTGAGGAAAAGAAATGGGCAGGTATAGGCTGGTCCACATGGCTCCAGAAGACCAAGTAGCAGAGGATGTGTGAGAAAGACAAGGCTGTGGCTATAAACTTTGGTGAGGTCAAATATCTTCAGGAGCTGGTACTTTTGACTCAAAATGGCTTGTCTCACATCAAATCATCAAGTCATCTTTATATATGCATATTAAGTAAATTCTTAAGGCACGTGATTCAAAGCACTTCCTTTCACAGGTCTGCTATTGATAGAAGCAGGTCTGCTGAACATGAAGTGTGATGGCCTGAAGGTACAACTGACCTCACCCCAGAATGTCCCATGCCAAGGCCCTCTGCATCTAGAAATAATCCCCCACTAAGTTTTTACTTTTGCTGGATACCCCAATACATTCAAACTGCATGTTCTCTCTCCTTGATCGTGTCCATTAACTGTTCAAGGTAAGAAGTTTCATTCCAAGGTACAAGACCTTCCTGTATCTCTCTCTTTTAAGACAGGGTCAGCTGGCATTAAACTCATGGTAATCCTCCTGTCTTATCTCCCAAGTATTGAGATTACAAGCATTTACCACTATATCATGTTTATTTCCTCTGTGGGAGAGGGAGGAAACTGTATACTTTATTGTTGACTTCAGCTGCTTATGTTACTTTCTTATAATTTTCTCTCTCAGAGTCAGTTTGTGTTCTTTTACAATCCTGTGTGCTCTGCAAAGCATCCAGGGCCTGGCATTATAGGCTGTATTTTCAGCGCAAACCAGGAAGGGCTTTCTTAGTTCTCGCTACACTTAACTTTGTCCTCTCGGGTTTTCTCCTGAAAAGTCAGTTTCCTACATACATCATTTCCTTGGATCATCTTCAAACTGGCCCGAGATGTTTTATCAATGAGACCCAGAGCAGCTGCTGAAGGTAAGAGATAGAGAGATGAATAATGTTCTCCATTGTTTGTTCTTTGAATGTCAAGCAACTTGTCCCTCCTCAGTAGACCACTCCTTCCTTAGCTGGTAGGAGCACATCTGTGAGACAGAGGTGTGTGGTGTAATGTAGTTTGGGCCCTCATATTTCTGAGGGGCACAGGTGGGAATGGAGATGTCAGAATGAGTCCATCCAAGCCCAGCATGACAAAGTCACAATCCCACATGTCACAGAGGCATGTCATTGTTTACTCCATCACTTCTATAACTCTCCCAGCATGACTACACCTTGCACCTTGCTCTTTGCAATGTAGGCCAAGTGTGTGTGTGTGTGTGTGTGTGTGTGTGTGTGTCTGTGTGTCTGTGTCTATGTGTGTGTGTGTGTGTGTGTGTGTCTGTGTCTGTGTGTGTGTGTGTGTGTGTGTGTGTGTGTGTTAGTTTATTTGGGGTTTTTGGTTTTTTGGTTTTTTGGTTTTGCTTTGTTTTGTTTTGTTTTGTTTTGTTTTGGTTTGGTTTGGTTTGGTTTGGTTTGGTTTTGTGACATGATCTCATTATGTAGACCCAGGTGGCCTGAAATATACTATGTAGTCCAGATTGGCCATAAACTCACAGGGATCTACCTGGCTCTGCCTCTTGAGTGCTGAAATTAAAGGCATGTATAACTGTGTTCGGTGGTTTAAATGGGAAACATCTCCCATAGGCTCAGACGTTTGAACATTTGATCCCCTGTTAGTGGTTTTGTTTGGGAACATTTTGGAAGGTGTGGCCTGTTTGGAGGAAGTACATCACTGAAGGAGAGCTGTGGGTGTTCATAACCACACCATAACTCTCATTCTCTCGTGGTTTCTTGCTTGATATTGATGTAATTCTCTTAGCTTCCTGTTCTAATAGTCATGCCTTCCAGAGGTTGCCACGCCTTCCCATCATGTAGGACTGGCCCCCCTCTGGAACTGTAAGCTAAAATAAACTCTTCCTTCCACAACTTGCTTCTGGTCATGGTATTTTATGGCAACAGAAAAATGACTAATGCAGCCAATGAGCTCTGAAAAGCAGGGACATGTGTACTTCTGATCCACAGCAATATGGGCAGAGCTGGACTTCACTGCACCCCTGTGGGGAGCCACCTGCTTCCTCTGGCTTCAAGAGTTCTACTGCCCCACACACTAATGCTGGGACACCAACCAACTGGGGCACTGGCTGCCATAAGCCAAGCCACACTCTACCTTAGGGCTGTTTGCTTTCTGGAGTTGGAGGTGCTAATTTTCCCAGGAGACATTTTCCGTTGGCACTCAGACTCTGTGTAGTTCTGGTCTCGCTTTTTCTAAGGCTTTTCATTTGAAATGTTGTTTCTGGAATCCACCTTCCACATGAGCCCACATTATTCTCTCAGTCACATTTACTGATAGTCTCCTGGGCCAGCTTTACATGTAGAAGAGTTATTGCCACCCCTCAGGGAGAGGTAAAGAGATTGGGAAAGTCTTGATAGGCTGATTGGTGTGGCTGGGCATCCATAGCACAGAAGGCTGCTGACCCAATGCAAAGGTGTGGCTGAGAAGAGCATCCTATTTGTCCTTTAAATGGTCCCCAGGTTCCCATATTGTTCCCTAAATCCCTGCCCCTACCCCACCTACCCCCCAACAAACCAGGTCTGTTCCATCAGCTCATCCCTCGCTATCAAGGGCACATCTGAAATAAGGATAAAAACATCCTATATAGCAATGTTTACTTACCAGAATTCCTTAAAGAAAATATATTTGGAAGGAAGGGAAACAGGAGATACTTCACAGTGAGAAACTAGACATTCATGTATGAGGAGACACAGCATAGAAATGATGGTGGAGTTGTTTAGGAAGCTGCTTTGTAATGACACCCTCCTCATTGCCTCTTTGAAATCTTTGCTAATGTTGACATTTCTCATTTGGGGGAAGAGGTGTAGATTCTGGAGGGGAGGTAGCAGCAGGAAAGGCTCATGATTGTGTTTATATGTGTGTATCTGTGCATCTGTGGACAGCTGTGGGGCAAAGATAATACTAGACAGTTCCATTTTACTTACTCTACCTTTAGTTACACAAAGAATATGTGTATGAGAGACAACTTCAATTTTGCAAGATATATATCTTAAATATTATATTATATATGCATACATATATTATAAACAATAAACCTAACACACTCAATGAAAACCCATATGAAACATCAGTCTGCTCTGTAAGCTGCCACTCTTTCCACATCTTTCCTGAAGGGACATATCTAGCAGGACAATCCCCTTCACCAACAGCTGGAACCAGTAGTTCAAGATCCTTGGGATCAGAGTCCACAAATGTGACTGCCTTCTCTCTAGATCCTCTTGCTGCCCCAGCCCCTCCAATGCAGATTGATATAATTAAGTCCCGTGTGTAAGGATTAGCCTGACTGGGCAAAAAGCCTCTTGACAAGAAGTAAAGTGGACAGACCCATTCAGAGGGTCTGGAGGAAGAACAGAATCAGAATCTGTTGGTTCTATTCATCTGTTAGTTGTTGTCAAATTCCTTTGTTCTATGACACTAAAGTCAGATAAACACCCAGATGATGCTTACGAAATAATGTACCAAACCTTAGCTGCTCAAGCCATTATTGGCATCCTTCATAGGACAGAATCACATTCATTAGTCACCTGTGTATTTAGCTGATCCACAGAGACAGATTATACCTATCACACTTCTATTATCACTCATATCCTACTTCAGTATATCACACACCAGGAAAATAAACAACTTTAGGGATTTTTTTCCTCTGGACATTGGGCAAGAGAAGTGAAAGGGATTTGTCATCAGTCTGCTAAATATCTGAATCATACAGGTGAGGACACTGAATCTGACAATGTGAACATGTGTGGTCCTGTTAGATTTGCTAAACAGACAGCCTTGTATGATGGGATGGGTCATAGGCCATCAGAAAACAAAAAGAAACATAAAGAAAAGCAACCAACAGAGACTGCAATGGCCTCAGGAGAATGGTCAGTGCAAGGTAACATAGAGATTATTTTCTTTTCTTTTTTTTATATTTTTCTTCATCTCTATCAATCGATTGTTGGCTCAGTATTCTAGAAGTCAAGAATATAATAGGATTTTAAATGTTTTCTAAATTGTTAAAATAGCATAAATACTATACTGTACTATAAGACTGTTGTATTATGGTGATCATCATCATCATTGCTTATGTACTGTCTTAGGAAACAAATTTGCCTAACATCTTAGTTCATTTCTCTGGCTATGTCAAAATAACTGAAACTAGACATATAAAGAAAAGAGTTCTATTTAGCTTGCAGTAGTGGAAGCTGGGAGTCCAAGGATAGGCAGTTCACTTTCTAAAATTAATCCAACCCTCCTTTTGAGCCTTTAACACAGCAGATAAACAAGGAAAAGCAAGTGCCGTCCAAACCAGTACATTGTTTACTGTAGAAAAGTCGTGTGAGACTTTAAGTTTTCATTGTGTATATCCATTGAACCTGGTACTATGTTATGTAAGGACACTTTCATGCATATGATATATGCTAAGCATATACCCAGGCCCTTCTAGTCTCCCCTCTCTCAGCCCTCACCACTTCTTTGTTTCCTAGGAGTTTTGTTTCTGTTTTCATGTCATATACATGTATCTATATGAACTCTAGGAATCACAAATAAGAGAAAACATGACATTTATCTTCCTAAAGCTGGTTGGACTTGCCTAATGGTGTCTAGTTGCATGCATTTTCCTGTAAGCAACATAACTTCATCCTTCTTTATTATAACAAGTACCCAGATACTAGTTCCACTCACCAAGAGATCATTGGATCACTCGTGATGGTTCTAACCTAATCAATGGAATAATACACTGATGGATTCATTCGCTGCAGAAGGATGCCCAACTTGAAGGAAGTAATTTCCTGAGAAAACATCCTACCCCTTGGAAGCCATCTTGTACCCCTTCTCTATCCTTTCCTCCTTCCTTCCTTCTCTTTTTTTCTTTTTCTCTCTCTTGTCTCTCCTCTCCCACCCTTTCCAAATACCATGAAATGGACAACTTCACTTTTCAACATCTTTCTGCTATAATGCTCTGCCTACTTCAGGCCCAAAAGCAATGGAGCCAAAAGACCATGAACCATGACTTCTGATGAAGAAACAAAACAAATTTTTCTTCCTCATAAATGGTTTCTTTTGTCTATTTGCCTCAGCAACAGAAGGATTGAATAACAAATTGAACAGTCTTGTAGATCACTCAGTCTCATGGGTTTCCTCTCTCACTTTTGCATCCCTCCCCAAGATAATTCTTGAGGAAGAATTGGTTTAATGGTGACAGGAGAGAGGGTTTGGTCTGCATTGTCCCACCCTCAGGACTCTATAGCATTCAATCCTTTAGTTTTTATTCTCTACTCAGGGAGCCTTCAATGCTGAAGTCTGTGGCTGAGTAACATATTCTGGGTGCTCTCTAGCATGGCGAGGGACCTGCTACCTCATCCACCCATGAACTAAATACCCACTCTTATTATCTCTGGCCTGTGTTTTCCATTTAATATCTATTCTGGTAGTCCCTGTAGTGACAGGTTCTTGGATCATCCATCAGCTAGAGCTGCCCATGGCACTCATAGCACACTCGCTCAGTGGGTCTGGGTGTGACTTCTCATTGCAGGGCCCTGCCAGTCACTACACTGAATCTGTCATCCTTGAGCTATTGGTGATCCCCTGAGAGGCATATCTCTTGGCAGATTTCTGTCCTCAGGAGACAACAATCACCTGAAGGGTAAACATACCCATTATACACAGAATCATTATTGTATAATCCTGCAATTAATCCTAAAAGAGCTAATAAAGATCATTATCTGAGCATATTAGCGTGTATTCTAGAACTTGTGCAAATTCAACAATTTTATTTTTAAAGAATGGAACTTAGTCTTTATTTACAGGACACGACAGGGTATGAAATTCCACATAGAAATGAACTCAGAGGACAGCTTCATAGAGTATGTACAGTTTACAACTGTTCAAGTATAGTTTTTTTTGTAAAAAGTGCTACAATAATAAACCACATTTAAAAAGAGTTCTTAGTAGAGAAACAGTAAGACAAATTTATGAGAACATAGAATAGCACAGCACATAGCTAATTACTTTGTGCCTTGGCTGGACATTAGAAGTTAAAGGTCCCCGGAGCTCCATCCTGAACTTGGAAGGCGAATCCTTCAGAGGTAGTTTCTGGCACCACATTTTGATCTTC
>NW_022196914.1:4259700-4261330 GCF_008632895.1 Mastomys coucha
TATGGCTCTTAGTGCGGGAGTCACAATGGGCAACTCAGTGGCTCCTAGAAGCTTCACAAGTTGAGGAACCACTCCTTTCTTCACAACCATCTCAATGCGCTCATTTGGACCATCAGTCAGGTAGGAAATAGCCCAGCAGGAGTCTGCTAATACTTCTGGATCACTGTGGTGCAGGAGTCTGCACTAAAGTAGGAAGAATCTGCTCAACGGCGTCTAATGGGGGTGCAGGGTTCTTGTTCCGACGCTTGTTTGAAAGCGTCCAGGTAAGACTGCGTAAGTAACCACATGTCAAGGATGACAGATCAGGAACTGCAAGAAGTGCCAACAGTGGGTCAATTGCACCATGCTTGATAACTAAGTCTCGGAAGACTGACCCATCACCTGCAATGTTTCCAAGAGCCCATACAGCTTGCTCGCTCGCTGATGTGAGCGTGGGGAGATGCCAAGAGAGAAATAAATGCTAGGATAGCACCTCCATCCACCACAGCTTTGGTCTGTTCAGATGTTCCAGAAGCAATGTTGGTGAGTGCCCAAGCAGATTCAAACTGAATGGGACTACAATCAGTTTTGCCCAAGAAGGACACAAATTTTGGGATCAAACCAGCCCAGATGATATTGTCTATAGGAGGCTGTTTCTCTCTAGAAAGCAGTTTCCGAGCAGCTTGAGTAGCTTGGAGCTGGCTTTCCAGATTGTTACTGTTTATGCCTTTAACAATGTCCTCAACAGACCAATTTACAGTACCCTGATTGTTTCGGTTTTCGTGTAGTGGAGAAGTAGCATCATCAGGAAATGAGCTGACGGTTCTCCTTTTCAGCATCTGGTCATCTTTTTTAGCTTTCCTAAGTTCCACATTAACTTCTATTCGGCGGCGGCGCATTTCTGAGCTGTCTCTGCCCTTGTTCTTGAATCTGTTAAGCTGGGCAGCTGGTGAATTAGCATTCTCGTTGGTGGACATGGTTTCAGGAACAATGAGTAAAGCTCCAGAAAAGTCGGTGCGGGGGCTCTCCGGCTGCGGATCGGCGGCTGTCGAAACATCTACGGCCCTTCAGACCTCAGACTTTGTGCCTCGTCAATTCAACAATTTTTAATCCATGATCACTTCAAAATCACAATCATAACTAGCAATCCAATTGCACCTGAAAGATCAAAGAAAGTGCAGAGTTCCTAGACCTTCATAGAGAACAGAGTATTAGCTACTGCAAGCAGAGGGACACCCAGCATTCCCTAGTTGGACACACAATTAGAGTTGGCCTTGGGCATCAATGGTGATCTTGCTGGCCTGGCCATTTTGTAAGTGTGCCATGGCCCTCACAACATCCAAGCCCTCTCTCACCTTCCCAAAGCTTACATCCTACCTGAGCACTTGAGCTTAGTAATGCAAATGGGCAAATGAAAGCCTAGGACTGTCTGTGTTGTATCCAGCATTTGCCCTAGATAAGATGCCAGGACTTACACACTTTAGAGTGACGTTCACTCAAATTTCTCCTTATAGAAGCATTTGCCACTATGGTGGTTATGGCATGGGAAGTCATCAGCCTGGCATATAAATCCCCAAAGTAATTCTGTAAAGCAAGAGGCAGGATAAAGAGAGAACCTTGCTGGAGTCAGAGCACAGACATTTAGCAGTTA
>NW_022196914.1:4261340-4333996 GCF_008632895.1 Mastomys coucha
GTTTTGGTTTTTTTGGCAAATGGTCTGAAAGAAACATAACCTAAGAGCTTGTTATCAGTGGTAAGTATTGAAGAAGCTGCCATGGTTGACTCCAGGAGAAAGGAACATCTACAAAACTGGTCCATGGTTCTATACCATCTGCATATGAAGTGACATTGGCAAATATTTATCAAATACCTGTTAGAGTTTAATAACAAGAGAAAAGCAAGCTCTCTACATTGAAAGAACATGCCATCAAAGCCAGTGTTTCTTAACTGGGGATGATTTTTCCCCTAGAAACACTTGGCAACATTGCAGATGTTTTAGTTTGCCACAGTAAAGAGGGTGTCCTATGGACATCTAGTGGGTGGAGGCCAGAGATGCTGCTCAGTAACCTACGAGGCACAAAACAGTCCCAATAACAAACATTTATTTGGCTAAGAATGTCAGTAATGCTAAGATTGAGAAACCCTGAGCTGAAGACTCAGAGAACTATAAACAGTGGCGTGCTGGTAAACATTAACAACAGGATCTCTGGGGGAGGGAGGCAATCTCCATTTGCAATGTTTACCAACTTACATGGTATTCATACTTCAACCGTGGCTGATTTCAAACTTACACAGGGTGGCATGAAATGCAGAGCTGAGAAAACAGGTTGCAGCAGGACACGACTGCTTTCCACTTCCTTGTCTAGTCACAACAGATCTAAGCAAGCCCAGGGGCCTATAGATTAGTAACATCATAAGAGAGGCAGATGATAAATTCTTAGCATTCTACAGTTGTTTACGATGAAACTCATTTAAACGTGTTCATGTAATTAATTTTTATAATATCCTTACTGAATAATTGGTTTGCAAAACTACTAAGAATTGGACATAGGCCTCTGTGAATCCACAGGAACCTGCTTGAAAGCATCCCTGGATAGAGATAAGAGGACTGAAGGGGGCAAGAAGCCAATATACAATATGAAGCACTGTCCTGGACCAATACTGTGGCTAGTGGAGAAGTCCCTGGGGAAATGCCCAGGGTGGTACCTCATGAACTAGGTAAGAATCACCCAGAAAAGAGGCGGGATGCACTCCCTAATGCTGGAACCCAGTGCCTGGACTTTAAAACATCTAGACTCAGCCTTCCTATGCAATTATATTGAATTATAAAAGAAAGATGATTCCCATTTACCATACATGATACTGTTCACTGTAGGTGCCAATTTGGATGAGCTAAGGGATTCCTAGACAGCTAGTAAAACAATTTTTAATACATCTATGAGGGAACTGGAAAGAAGAAAAGGAACAAAGGAAAGGGAATTCTCCTTCCTCTGAAGATGGGACACTTATTTTTCTGCCCTTAGGCATCAGAGCGCCAAACGTTCAGGACTTTGGTCTAGGCTGAGTTTTACAACTGGCTACCCTGGTTCTCCATTCTTTGGATTCAAATTGAGCTGTTCCACTGACCTCCATGTTCTCTAGCTTACAGATAACATGTGGAACGACACCTCAACTTCCATAAACCAGTTCTCATAACCATCTCCGCATCTACCTACTTACCTTCCTCGTATTATTTGTGACTAATAAACCATACTAAAAACAAACACAGTATTCCTCCATTCCATCCCTAATGACACAGAAAAAAAAATAGATTTCAAAAGGGAAAATATTGATAAGTTTAATATCGATATCAATATTGATAATATTGATGCTTATCAAGGTCATTCACATGCTTGTTTCACAGCTCCACATTATAGTCCAACCCTGAGGGAAGTCAGGGCAGGAATCTGGAGGTGGGAGCTGAAACAGGAGCCACAGAGAGGTGCTGCTTACTGTATTGCTTTCCAGGGCTTGCTCAGCCTGTTTTACTAGACCACCCAGGGCCACCTGCTTACAGGCAGAACCACCCAACAGTGGTTCTGGACCCTTCCACATCAACCATCAATCAAGAAAATGTCCTATAGACTTTTTCTAAAGGCCAACCTATGCAGGCATTTTCTCAATAAATGTTTCTTCTTGCAGGGTATTGTTGAGATGACACAGGCCTTTAATCTCAGCACTTGGAAGGCAAAGGTGGGTTTGTTTGAGGACTACATAGTGAACACCAGACCCCTAGAGCTATATATAATGAGATGCAATACCAGCAAAAAAAGTTCACTTCCTCCCAAGTGACCCTAGATTGTGTCAAGTTGGCATAAGAAAATAACAAGCAGAATCCTCAGAAAGGCTTTTGCTCTATGCAGAGGAAAACACTTCATGATCCATCTTTTGGCCCCCTCAACATTGCCAAATGTTCTCTGCCTCCGCAGTAAATGCTGATAATGTCACTACCTGGGCACTGGCCACATCAGCACTGAGTAGCCCAGTTGCTAACTTTCAACACCAGTATGTCTTCTGTAGGACATCCTGGGCACTCCAGAACCCGCTGTCACACCCATGTGACTGGGGAGGAGCAGGGTGAGAGACGCTAGCCCTCTCACTCCTGGGACAACAGAACTCTGATGAATACCATCTACACTGAATCCCAGAAGGATCATTTTTCTGGGTAACTTGGGGCCATAACCTACTTGATAACAAACAATAGAGTTGCTGGGAGACAGGAGTCCAGCAATGTCAGTTTCTATGCCCCGTGCCCCTTCTAATTGTTGTTTTATTGCCTTGTTCACTTACTGACTATTCTGAAAACCCCCCTTCTTCTCATAGCCTGCTCCAGTGAATGCTTCTTCAGAACCATGACTATTCTACAGTGGTAGGTCCGGCAACAATTCCACCTTGTAAGCTAACGTTTGCTATTTCTTCTCCTTCTCCCTACAATGGGTGGCAGCAAAACTCAGCAGTGAAGTAAGAGAGGGCAGGCAATAAGCATCCACTTAATGCTTCCACTTGCCCACAAGCACAGTAGACTCTTGTGGATGCTGTGGGATATTTTCCCAAACATGGTGGCATAATTATGTACCATAAACTACACATAGCATCTCCTTCCAAACACTTTTGTATTGGTAACACCTCCAAGTCTGACAAATCCATTGTCTCCCTGCTTTGTTTTGTCTTCTAGAAGGTGAGACAAATGTTAATAGCTCCTATATGAACATAATGTAACAAAAACTGTGTCCTAAGTATAGAGAAGGCAGAAGGCAGGCCAGACAGCTGCTCATCTGGGTAGCTGTTTGCAGTTAATAAGCACAGCATTACTAGAGCCTCTTCGCAGAGCATCCCTACACTGGGAAAAGTTTGCTTACACTGTTCATCAACTGATCTGAATCCACATCTGAACACCTGATTTTGATGTAAGTGTTATGTAGCATTCACAATGTTAAGTCATTTTCTCCAGATTTCTGTGGAAATGTTTCAAATGTCTGAGAAGATGTCTTTGCTGAAAAAAAAAAAAGATACAGAGAGACTGCACACATGCTACAGGCTGCTCCCTCTTGCATTCTGTTGAACTAATGATTTCTATGCAAGAGTAAGTTATCAAGCAATGTTTACTGAGTCAAGAAAGCATGGAAGAGCATTGCCTACCATGACATAAAAGCTATGTGTGGGTAAGAACCTTGTGGGATTCATTATTGTATCCCTGCTTCCTAGTTCTTAGACTGGGACTTAGCATGTCTCCAACAGAACACTGTTAAATGAATAAAGCAGTGAGTGAATGGATAAAGGGGTACTTAGTGAATGAATCAGCAGATGCATAAAGTAGTGGAATGAATAAGTTACAGACACATGCTTGGAAAAACACAAGCCAAATTCCATAACCCATCTAAGAGTAAATGACACAAAGGTGCAGAGGAAAGGAAAGAACTGACTTAATTTGTCTGATGACTTTACTAAAGTGCCGATCTGGGGACAACTTCATTTTGAATCTCTGACAAAAGATTTGCAGAATGTACTTTTGCAGGATGCGAGGACAGAGTCCCTGGAATATGACCAATAGAACCTAAATGCTTAAAGACTGGTGATTAGAAAAAAATTTAAACCCTGCACAATGCTTTGGCTCCATAGTCCCTGATGAGACACTTGCACATCTGACTAAACCCGTGGCACCTGTGTATTTCCTCATCTTCCCATGTGTCCTTGCTCACAGTAGGACCAGCCCCCATAGACTTTCAGAAGAGTCAAGGATCTCTTTTCCCCTTCCAGGCCTCAGCTCTGAAGCAGAAGGTCCAGTGTTTTGTGTTGTTACGGGTGACACAGACTTTCATTTAGAAGACGGTCTGTGTTCTAGATAGACAGTGAGCTAGATCTAGGCTGTGTGCTAAAACATAGAATCTAGGCTGGGAAGATGGCTCAGTGGACAAAGAGGTTGCCGTACAAGCATTAGGACCCTCAGAGTTTGGGAATAAAGAACCTACACAAACACTGAGCGGACTCATCTGTCATCCCAGAATACAGAGAGAATCTCTGATGCAAGCTAACTAGCTTCACTAACCAAATCGGGAAACTCTGGGTTGAGCAAGAGATTCAGCTTCAGAATGGAGAGGTCAGGAGAAATGGCTCAAGCAGGCAAAAGCCCCTGCTGCACAAGCTTGACAAGCCAAGTTCCATCCCCAGAACCCAAGGGGGAAGGGGAAATCGACCCCTGGAAACTATCCTCTGACATCCACACATGCATGATCACTCCCAACACACACACACACAATAATAATAATAATAATAATAATAATAATAATAATAATGTTTAAAAACTATAAAGAAGGGAGAAATTGAGGAAAGCATCTAATATTATCCTGTAACTTCTGTATACAAGTGCATGCAGGCATACTCATGCATACATGCAAATACACATACATACATGCATATCAAACACATCTACACAAAAAAAAATAATAAAAACAAAATGCAGACTTTGGGGTCCTAACCTCAAAAAGCTGTAAGTTTAGGACCAGGATACAGCCCAGAATTCTGTATAGTAAACACAGTCCACCATATGAGTCTGCCCTCAGTAGTGAACTATTAGAGGCATGAGGAGAGAAAAGCATTCTGGAAGGAGAAAATGCTCCATTCCAGGATGCTGCCAGGGAAGCAATTCCAACATTAGGGTATTGATGCCATCCCAGGGTGCCCAGGAAACCTCTCAAGTCTTCTCTGAATAGACCTCAACTTACTATTATCCAAGTGGGAGGGTGGAACACATATTCTCTCTTCTCTGTGACAGTTGGGAGCAGAGAAAGCGGGGGGGGGGAGCAAAGGGCTTTAGCAACTCTTTGAAGAAAGGGCATTTGGGTGTAGTTTATGCAGAACACTTCTCTCTTAGTGTAAAATCTGGAATTTAAAACTCTCACTGAGGAGGGAGTCTGGGAGATGGCTCACTCAGTACAGTCCTTGCCTTACAAGCACAGTGACCTGAGTGCAATCCCCAGAACCTAAGGAGTGATGTCATACACTGGTGAACCTCAGCAGTGGAAGTCAGAGGAAAAGGATTCCAACACTAATTGGCAAGCCAGCCTAGCCTCTTTGGTGTATTCCAGGCCAGAGAAAGATCTTAAAAAGTCAACAGTGCCTGAAGAATGCCAGTCAAGGTTCTCATCTGGCCTCCATATGCACAGAGGTACACACAGGTGCAGAGGAAGAGACAGAGACAGACAGACAGACAGACAGACAGACAGACAGACAGACAGACGTACCAACATGCACATATCACAGAAATGGAGAGAAAGAAAATTATAAACAGAGGTTGGGAATGTTGATGCTAAAGGAGCAAGGGAGACCCATGGAGCCTCTGATATGTGAGGATCCTTGATGCAAGGAGGGCTAGGGCTGAGGCTGAGGGAGACCCCACTCAAGTACTGGGATGACAAGTTCCTGCAACTTCACGATTTAAAGACTTGTAATGTATTCATCCATACCATAGCTACTTTGAGAGTCAGTGGTGTATGCCTGGAAGACAACCTGGAAATCTGGAAAAATCAAGATAAACGGTCTGTTAGGGTAAAGGAACTTGATGGTTTAAATCCTCGATATATCATGCCCGCATGAAAGGCTTTCTCTGCAAACAGAGAATCAAGACCACACTGTCTTACACCAAGGCCTTTCAGCTTGTTTTAAAGGGGGCACTATTTTCCACTGGGCATATGGTTTCTTAGCAGTGTCAGATACACACACACAAACACACACACACATACACATTCTGCCTATGTGTGTAAATGGCAGGAAGCTCTTTGGCAGGTTCTTGAGTAGTAAATTCATGCTCCTTTTTGTATCCATTGGAAAGCCTAACACGGCAGACCAGCTGCTTCTCCAGCACCATTTAGAGACCAGTCTCTGTGTTAGCTGTCAAAATCCGTTCTCTCTGTGCCTCCCTCTCACATTCCCAATGGCCTACATGTTTTTAGGACCATTCTGGATAAACAAAAGTACTTAATGTTTCATTTGCTTTCCATCAAATCTGTTTTTAGAAGCTGACTGGTAAATGCATATCACTTTACATCAATTATGTAACATATGAGCTTCAAATCTATTTCTATTGACTCCCAACTCTTAGGCAAAGACCTTATAGACTGGGTCATGTTCCCAGAGATGCAGGAAGGATCAGAGGCTGATCAGAACAGCTGTTCTGCGCTGTGGTGACACCCCTATGTTAATCTGTTTTGTTTTGTTTTGTTTCAATACCATCATGAAATCCCTGAGGCAACTTAGGGACAAAAAGGTTTTTTTTTTAGATTCAGAAGTTTGGAGATACCAGTCCATGATGAACTGGATCCATTACTCTGAGTCTATGGAGAGAGCGCATATTATAAAAAGAATGAAAGAGCAAAACCTCACAGCCAGGAATAGGGGAACAATAAGAGGGAGAAGGCAGAGAGAGAGACAGAAACTGAGACAGAGACAGATAGACAGACAGACAAAGCAAGACAGAGAGAGACAAAGACAGACAGACAGACAGAGACAGGCAGCAAGACAAAGAGAGGCAGAGACAGACAGACAGACAGACACAAAGAGAGACAGAAACAGAGACAGACAGATAAACAGAAACAGAGACAGACAGATATGCAGAGACAGACAGAAAGACAAAGAGAGACAGAGACAGACAGAGAGACAAAGAGAGACAGAAACAGAGAAACAGACAGAGAGAGAGAGAGAGAGAGAGATCACTGCTGGAGGATGTAGTCTTCCAAGAAATCAGTGCAACTCCCTGGTTATTGCCTACATGACCTCATTCAGCCACGGTTTTGTATATATATATGTATATATATATATGTAATTATATATATATATATATATATATATATATATATATATATATATATATATATATATATATATATTTGTAATTAAATGAATTGTGCCCAGACAGAGATGGGCACATATGAATGTGGTACTTGTGGAGACCAGAAAAAAGTGTCAGATTCTCTGGAGCTGGAGTCTTGTGAGCCACCTGACTTGGGTACTGGGAACCAGATTCCCCATCCTCTACAAATGACTAAACCCTAAGGCATCTCTGGAGCCCTCAGGCAGCTTAGCTTCTTCATGCTGTTTCGGCTTCCTCTAGGACTCTTCCATGTCATTATAGAACCTCTACTTTCCTAGGGTCCCTCACTCAGGCCTCAGCTTTAACTGCATCTTCATTCCCACTCTTTCACCTTACACCTGCCAGAGGCTACTTTCAGGATCTGCCACCCTGCAACACACTGCCTGGTTTCCCAGACTCCCCTTTGAATTTTCAGTGCAATCCTCCATGGTCCCATAATTCTCACATTCTGCATGCCGGCAAACCAATGCCATGTGAGTAACAAGAGGGTTTATGCCAGCATGAGCCATCTTGGGCTTCCTTACCACAGCTGCAACAGCTTTTCTGTGTCTTGCTGGTTGAACATGTGAAATCATTCTCTAGGGATTCTTAGGTGGATGTGGCTCCTTCCCCACTCCCGACCCGTGCAAGCAATTATGCCTTGGAATGTCATTGAGAGAATTTTTTTCTACATTTATGAGCAACAAGATTGAATGACAAATCTGGACCCAGCCTTAGTAAAAACTATTTATGAATCCATCCTTGAAGGTGAAAAAAAGAGAACTCAGAAGGTAATATAGAATTATTTTCTAATATTAGAATTATCATTGTTTTCAGCTTAGTTAAATACCATCATTCACCCATACCAGGATAAGTTACATTTACAAGCCTGACAGGGCCAGTGAGTTGGCTCAGCAAGTAAAGACACTTGCTGCTAAACCTTGTAGCCTGAGTTTGATCCCTGATAAGTACATGACTGGAAGATGAACTCTACCTTATCCTCTGACCCTTCATATGGCATATAACATGGCACATGTGAATATACACACAATACATGTACATGCACAGATGGAAAGATAGATGGGTGAGTGGGTGGATAGATAGGTAGATAGATAGATAGATAGATAGATAGATAGATAGATAGATAGATAGATAGATAGGTGATAGATAGATAGATGATAGATAGATAGATAGATGATAGATAGATAGATAGATAGATAGATAGATAGATAGATAGATAGATAGATAGATAGATGATAGACAGACATATTTTTGAAGACTAACAATATAAAGTGTTGGCAAGAATGTAGAGCCACCCCAGTTGTCATGAGTTGTTAGTAAGAGCATAGAATGGCAAAACACTTCAGAAAACCATTTTGCTTCTTTAAATATAATTCCACTTCTAGATATATATTTCTAACAAATTGACACATATGTCCACCAAAAGACTTGTGCAAGGATGTCCATGTTAGATCAGATCTATACCATGTCTCCTTTTCTGTGGTGAGTGACTTCCCATCACATGGAGGGGTCTAGGGACACGTGGGGACAGGGAAAGCTTGCTTCGCCTGCTGAAGTATTATGCAGAACTGACACACAATTGCTTCTGTCCTTTGTATCCATCAAAGCACTTACTGAGCATCTGCCACCAGCCTGACTTTTGAATACAGTTTCATCTTCACAAACATAAGTGCCATGGACATAATGCTCATCCTTTTACTGAAAACAATTCTCAAAACTAGTAAATACCAAAAACTGAATGCACTCAGATTTGGGGGCCCTCTGCATTGGTCCAGCCCAATAGACTTGCAAGAGTCTGTTGTAAACTGGGGCTTACATTTTGAGATGATTTAAGTCACTTAATCTTCCTGGCTTTCTATTTCTTCTTGTGTGAAATGAGAGTTAAATTAGCTTGATCTCTAGTCTCATTTCCAGGTAGATGTTTAGTGCCCAGAGCCTGTGAACTCAATGGACCATTTTTCATTTAGCCTGACAACAGCTATAAAGGGACACCGTGCTTCCTCTCACTGCAGTCCTGGTAACTACATTCTTGGAGGTCTCAATGAGACTGTGATATCCTTCTACGTAGAACAGATACTGACTTAGTTCCAATTTAAGCATTTTTTAAAGTTTGCTTGGGGGAACAATACTAAAAGCACTAAGAAATAGTAATTCACTGTAAAATTGAATTCCTCTGATAATGTAAGAACTTTCTTCAATCCATAGCTACAAATTTCAGTTCCCACAGAAGCTCTGTAAGCCTGTTCGTGGCTGACTCTCACCTTCTGCACTCTGTACCTTCCTCATGCAGAAAATACAGAGGGAGGTCAGTTCCAGGGAGAGATGCCTCCAGGTATTCACACAGGCAAACCCAGTTCCATAGGAGCTAAGGCAGGTGCTGAAATGATCTCACATATCCTGTTGCTTAAAGTATCTTCCTAACGTTTTCTGGAAAATTTCAAACAAGCATACTCTGACCTCTTCAAATGAACTTACAGATTTAGAGGCTATAATATCTCTACCTATTTGTTTCTCTGTGATTACTTGTTAGTGTGTGCAAAAAAAAAAAAAAAAACCACATAGATGGGTGGGTAAATAGATGGATAGATGATGGACAATGGAGATGGACAATGGACAGATGAATAGATGGATGGATAGGTGGACAGATGGATAGATGAATGGATGGGCAGATAAACATATGAATGGGTGGGTGGATGGACAGATAAATGAGATGATGGATGGACATACAGATCAATGATGGACAGAGGGGTGGATGGATAGACAGATGAATGCATAAACAATTAGGTGAACAATTCCTTCCAGGAATAGGAATGTGCTTTGCATCCTACTGTGCCCCTCCCGCTTTCTTAACTCCTGTCACATGCTGGTTGTCAACTCAAGCATTACTTCCTCAAAGAAGCACCGTCTGGTCCCCACTGAGAATCAAGTTCTTCCATTTTTTTCCCTGCCCTAAGGCAGTGGTCCTTGCTTCAGAATATTAATATCACATACTCATGCACTCATCAGAAGAATTACATCACTTTTAATGTTTATCTCCTCTGAGCTATAAATTCCTTAATAGCAGAGAATATGTCTGAGACTTTAAACAAATGAGCCAATGGTTAGACAAATGTATGAACAATGGACTTTAAATTTGGAACCTTGGTACAAAGATGCTTCTACTATAAATGTAGAAAGTTAGTACATGAGAAGAGAGACTAAAGGTTAAAGACATTTATGGAATAAAAGAGTCTCAGGGACTAAAGGGACTTCAACTTCTTATCCAATGGAGGAACACCTACAGTGTAGTATATTTGACCTCTCTAAGCATCTTGCCTGACCCTTGTGAGACTTTATTTTGGGGACAAGAATTTGATTCCTTGGAAAATATCATTTGCTGTATAGTACTCAAAAACACTAAGATGTTTGCTCCATTATTAGTGCATACCTTACTCTGAAGAAACTTTACTCATAATTTTTAATTACTCAGTTTATAGGCCTACTTAGCTCATTGTACTAACTGAGATGTGTCTGTATATACATTCACAAATTACATATACTAAGTAACTTGAAGTCATTAAAGTCATTTGAAAATGTTCCAAAATATTTTGCTACTAAAGAATAAAATCAAAGTTCTGTAAAGTGAGGAATAATTTAAATTTCAGATGAGTTGATGTCTAACTTGTGTTGAGTAAGTTTATATTTTGAATCTAAATTTTCTAAACACAAGGAGGGGGGCCAGTGAGATGGCTCAAGAGGTAGTCAGTTTGCCACACAAGCCTGACAAACCAAGTTCAAACTCCAGAACACACATAAAGGTAGAAGGGGAGAACCTACCCCACCAAGTTGTCCTCTGACCTCCACAAGTGTGTTCCATGGCTCATGTACATTCCTATACACATGTATTAAATTATCATCATCATCATCATCATCATCATCATCATCATCCTCATGATCCTCATCACTACCACTATATTTTCTAAACTTTCAGGGAGATGTAGAGATAACCCAATGGCTAAGAGCACTTGTTGCTCTTTCAGTAGACCCAGGTTCAGATCTCAGCTCCCATATGTTGGTTCCTAATTATCATAGTTCCAATTCCAGGGAATCTGATGCCCTCTTCTGGCCTCTCTGAGCACCAGGCATATACACGGTGCAGACATGTGCAGGCAAACACTCATATACTATTTTTACTCTCTTAAACAAATTTTTCTGAAGACGATACTCACCCACAAAGCTATTCATTTCCAGTACCAGATTTTGCAATGAAGATATTCCTTGGGGCAATGACTGTGGATCATTTTATCATCACATATATTTGAGTATTTAATTGCCTCTGTCTAGTGTGCTTCAGAAATCATAGGGAGACCACTTTCAGATGTCTCCATTTGCTCCCTTCTCAGATTAGTCCAATCTGACATGGAGATCCTATCCACAAATGCGGGATGTCTCAACTCCCAGCCTAGCCCTCCCTGCTGACTACAATCCCTTCATCTACACGTATCTGTGAAGACAGCTTGTACCACCCCTGGAATGATCTCAGGAAACACGAGCATCAATAGTCAGTCCTCTCACCTCATGCCAGGAACATGTCTTGTAGTAGGGAAGAAAAATCATGCACAGCATCACCAATTGCTACATCCATCTTCTCTCTCATGAGATCCGCACTGTCCAGCTAGGGCAGGGCCTGACTCTAGGAGTTCACTGTTCTTCCCATTGGCTAGTTATTGCTCTAGGTGGAGCCTCCTTTAATCAAGGGAATGTGAGGTGAAGTCTGAGGGGAGGAAGCCACCAGAACATACTTTCTCCATCAATTAAAGAGATCCTCTTCCACTCTGTCTTAGTCAGGTTCCTATTGCTGCAACCAAACACTATGATCAAAAGCAAGTTTGGTAGGAAAGGGTTTATTCAGCTCACACTTCCATGTTGCTGTTCATCACCAAAAGAAGTACAGACAGGAACTCAAACAGGGCAGGATCCTAAAGGCAGAAGTTGATGCAGAGGCCATAAAAGGGTGCTGCTTACTGGCTTGCTTCCCATGGCTTGCTCAGCCTGCTTTTAGAGAACCCAGGACTAACAAACAGCCCAGGAAAGGCACGACCCACCATGGCTGGGCCCTCCTGCATTGATCACTAATTGAGAAAATGCCTTACAGCTGAATCTCATGGAGAAATTTCCTCAATGGAGGCTACTTCCTCTCTAATGACTCTAGCTTGTGTCAAGTTGACACACAAAACCAGCCAGTACACTTTCTTCATACCCCTCCGTGTATTTGGATCACTATCATGTGAAGACATGGTTCTTGAAATAATGACATTCATCTTGCACTGTAAAAAGTCCCATCACCAATATCTATGTATTAACAGAATGAAAACAGCAAATGTCTTTAGTAAGACTCTGTGCCAACCCTGCAAATGTGTACATCCAGCTAAGAGAACCTCAAGACATCTTTCTGGCTTCAGACGCCATTAATCCAGCCCTCAGCTACTTGTAATGAAACCCACTCCTGATTCAAATTGTAATATAGTCCGTTTCTTACATCAGCATGGTGCTTTACAGACTCCAAAACACTTTTATATCCACTACCCTATTCAATCCTGCCAACAGCTTGGAAAGAGATACTGTAACCAGTGTGAGCCTTCATTTTTACAAATATAGAAATTCAAGATATAGAAAGAACTAGACTCTTTGCTTCTGTCTCTCTTGGAGTTCACAAACTATGATCAATGAGCCAAACAAATAGATGGATAATTTTTGCATTTCCTGAATAGCAAAACTTAAAAATGTAGAAGACACGATTTCTTGGCATGGACATTTTAGCATTGGGGCACGGCCACATTCGCTCATTCCCATGTTGTCTACGACTCCACTATGATTACAGAGCTAGGTAACTATGACCAATTGCGTGGCCCCATAGCCTGAAATAGTTTTTCTCCAGCTCTCCTCTTCAGAACCCTGTTTTACCCTTGTCATACTCACTCAGAAAAGAAAAAGAAAAAGAAAAAAAAGACCAAAAGAAAAGCCTCCTGTTTCAGTAAAAACTTTATTAAGAGGTTGGGACAATGTATTGTGCACCCTAAGGTAGTAACCTAACTTTCAGTTTGCTGTTTGTCTTGGAGGTTTTTTTTGGTTTTGGTTTTGGTTTGATTTGGGGTTTGTTTGTTTGTTTGTTTGTGTAATCCTCTATAACTTATTGACCACAATCTCCAGACTGCCCAGACAGGAGCAAGCAAATGCCTTGACTGACTGATAATCAGTTTGGTTTGAATTCTCCCTTTAGTAAACACCAGGACACACCTGTTTAAGACAGTGTTTAGATGTAACACTCCCTCAATCAGAAAGAAAACTCTAACATCCCATGCCGGCCAGGGTGCAGCAGCTTTTTTCTTCTCTCAGATTTGCCATCCTGTGAATGTCAATTAATTGGCTAAATCTGGTAAAATGCTCACACAACTTCCTGGGAGATTATGGGCTTCCATATTATGTAAACCAAGATTATACAAACCAAACATAGCAGGAAAAACAAGTAAATCATTTTACTTTTTAACTGACTTCTAGTTTCAATCTTCATAACATGATATTTACTGAGCAAAGCATTTAAATATTCACTAGGTGAGAAAATTTATATCTAAACGTTTAACACAGAACCTGATAGCTTTTTGTTTGTTTGCTGTTTGTATGGTTTTGTTTGCTTTGGTTTGGGGGGGGGTTTCTTGGGGGAGGGTTGGGTTTTTTTGTTTACTTTTTTTGAGCCATCTTCTCCCATAGCCCAGGCTGACCTCAAAGCCCTTCTGTGGCTGAGTCTAGACTTGAACTCCTGATCCTTCTTAACTCCACCCCTCAGAGGCTAGGATTTTAGGTCTGCACTACCACAGCTGCCTTTCCTATACAAGTGTTACATTCGTTAAAAATTAGTTGAAGGGAGCTGGAAAGATGGCGCTGTCTGCAAGCACTTGCTGCAGAAGCAGGAGGACCTGAGTTCAGATCCCCATCACATACACACACACTCACACACACACACACACTCACACACACACACACACTCATACACATCTGTTTAAGATAGTGTTTAGATGTAATACTCCCTTAATCAAGAAGAAAAATCTAACATCCCATGCCGGCCAGGGTGTAGCAGCTTTTTTCTTCTCTCAGATTTGCCATCCTGTGAATGTCAATTAATTGGCTAAATCTGGTAAAATGCTCACACAACTTCCTGGGAGATTATAGGCTCCCATATTATACACACACACACACACACACTCACACACACACTCACACACACTCACACTCACACACACACACACACACACACACACACTATTCTGGCACATGTTTATAATCCTAGACTTGGAGAGGCAGAAATCAGTAGATCCTGGGGGCTTGTTGGCCAGCCAGTCTGGCTAGTAGATGAGCTGTACATTTAGTGAGCAACCCATCTCAAAAGAATCAAGTGGAGAATGAAAAAAGACACCCAGTGTTGACTTTCTGACAACTGCAGAAATACATTCATACATGCATGTACCCCTGAGTACACATGTATGCATAAACACACACACATTCAAATTAATTGAAGGCTGGGATGCTACTCAAAACAAAAACAAAAACAAAAACAACAGTAAGAGGAAATCACAAATGAATTGAACCTGAAAGTTCATGAACCTTGAGAAAGAGTATTTTAAACTACTTATTAATATGTGTATATATTAATATATACATCTTTAGCACATAAGTGTTCAGAGTCTATAATCTTCTAAGATTTAACTGGAATTTTGTTTCATATTATTATGGCTCAGGCTTAAACCATTTCACAGAGCCCCTACAGGTCCCTTGAATGATAGCAACTTAACTTCAGAGCATGTCAACCGCTTTACCGGCTTGTAAGTCCTTTTGATGTTATAAGGCAGAAGCAACTTACTGACCACCAAGGAGGTTCTTAAGCTTTTTAAATTAAAACTATACTTGACTCATTACTAGACACCACCAGACTGAGGCCCCAGATCCTCCAAGTTGAAGGTTCCTTTCAATGTTTCCCAACTCCCAGCTCCCTGTTGCCTGGAGAATTTGATGTTTCTGGCCTATCAGCTGTCTAGCTCTGTGGTGACTGCCAGGACCCTGGAGCTGGCCTGCCACCTCCTGTGATAGCAGTACACAGCACAGACAGCTGCATTAATTCTAGCAGTTTTGACCTTGCACGGGCTGAGAAAGAGTTGTTAAATCGGAAGGGAACAACTTCGGGAGGGAGGCGGGGAGGCCCTTGAGACACACAAGCAAAGAATCAGGCTGCACCCAACTATCTCTACCACCCAACAGAAAAGGAATTGTAAAATTGTAAAATGTATACACAGTTTTTTAGTGATGGTTTAAAATGTTCTTTGCCTCCTACATAAACACTCATTTCAATGATAATATATTCTCTGAAAAAAAAAATTTTAAAAAGACGGGAAGCTGGTCATTGTGTTACTGGAGAGATGAAGGTTTGGTGATAATGTGAGACTGATTCTTTTATAACTAAAATGGAAAGGGGATATGTGTTTGTGAGAATTCTCATCAAGTAATTGCCCTAGTTAACTAAGAGCTACTCATGTTTTAATACTACAGGTTATAGGCCAGATATGATCTTAAACTAGAGTTAGTAAAACACACAATTGGAGGTCTGACCTCTAATCTGCGTCTTGATTCTTTCATGTGCTAGTAACTACTTGTCTGTGTGATAGACATTATAGAGGCACAAGAGAAAGATGTGATCTCTACCCGCACCAAACACCATGTTTAATTAACAGAACCATACATTTTACGCATCCAATCAAGTGACCACAGCAGTACAGAATACAGGGCACAAGAAGGATGCCCAATAAGCACCCTAAATGTGCATCTAGGAAAAGGTCACCTAGAGATATCATTCACTTGTGAAAGGCGTATCAGGACAGTTCAATACTGAGAGCTCTACTCCTGTAATCAGCATATAAGCTGTATCAGTTAGCTACTGTCATAGCAATGCTGGGTAACAACCACAAAATCCCCAGTGGCATAAGTGTTTATTCCTCATCTACTCAAAGAGGCCAGAGAGGCTTCTCTTCTGATCTTTACAAGACTCTCATGTCTGAAGAAATGGGAGGACATCAAACAACTGTTTGTCTAAACTGACCTTGGCTATAAAAAAATGGGTCACCACCTCTCTGTTTTGAGTTATCTTACAGCTTCCAACAGGCTAGTCTGGGAGTGCTCTCAAGTTTGAAAGAGCAAGCAGAAACATGTCAACCTTATGGATCTTGACTCAAATGGGCACACCCTCAATACAACTTCATTCCACTGGCCACAACAAGTCCCTGTGCCAGTTCAGATTATGGGATGGAGAAACAAATACCACCAGTTTTAGTTTTAGTACAAGGAGCTATAGTCACAGGACAAAGAACAAACAGAGCTGCAAAAAAAAAAAAAAAAAAAAAAAAAAAAAAAAAAAAAAAAAAAAAAAAAAAAAAAAAAAAAAAAGGAAAAAAAAGAAAGGAAGGAAGGAGAGAGAGAGACAGAGACAGACAGAGACAGAAACAGACAGAGAAAGAGAGAGATCAAGCTTGAGAGATCAAGCTGCACCATTGCAATTTACCACTAAACTCTGCCACTAGAGTGGCCCCTAAAGTACCATCTGTTAGTTTTAATCATCGTCTTTCTTCCACTAGAGTTGATTTCGGATGATTTAGTTTATGCCAGAAATTAAACCCATCCTCAACATCAAGGTAGTTGTTCCCTATGGATGTGTAGATGCTATCTCACACGTTTTTATGAGTCCTGGTAACTGCCAACACAGAATCTTATGAAAAGAAATGCCTAAGGGGCATTTGTTGGATGACTGAACAACTATGAATACAGATCATAAAAGCGTTTTGAGTGACAGCCTCATATTAAGATTCATTTGCTCCCCTCAGGCAACCATTTTGACATGGATCATTCCAATATATGTGTCCCTAAGGAGTGTGTGTGTGTGTATGTGTGTGTGCATGTGTGTGTGTATGTGTGTGTGTAGGTCAAAGGTTAACACTGGATATCTTCTGCTATAATTTCTTTACCAAGCTTCTAAATAACCAAATCATCTCCCCAGCCCATTCCTGAGTCTATATTTTTTAAATAACTGATTATATTCAAATCCTACTCTGACCATCCAACATTGCAGAACATCCAACATTGCAGAACAATCCTACTCATATTCACCTTACTTCTTAAGCACTTGGTTTTTACCCCAGTTTCTAAAACCCTCTTCCCATTGGTCTGCCATTATGTTTCACATAACAAAGTCACTCTGCAAAAACACTATGTGCTAACCTCATGCCGGAGATGTGATGGTCTGAATGTCACTGGATATGGAGAAATGAACACCATCACTTTGAGTAAGAGGAAATGCACACAGGAGAAAACACAACCACCCACACAAAAAACTGTCACATTAAGCCACATCATTATAATGACAAGAGAATGACTATTAAAAGGATGAAATGATTGAATCAAAGCTTTATGACTTGGGAAGAAGGACTCTGGTAAAGAATATCAGAATCTCCAGAAAAAAAAAATGGTAGGAGGCAATTTAGCCCTTGTCAAAGAAACTTCCAGAAACCATCCATAACCTCAGTGTCAGGGTTGGTGCTGTACCTCACAGAATCACTCAGAGAAGGATGGATTCTTTGAACAATATCCTGCTAAGGTGCTTTGTGTACTATTAATTTTTACACTTCAAGAGCAGACTGTCTCTCAAGAAACTCCCAGCACTGCACATACGGTGTGTCGGTGTAAATGATGCCCTAGAGTGGACTAATGGAGAGAGGCATTAGCTCTTTCGGATTACTATGCTTCCACCCAGAGCACTGCTTCAGGACAGTAATTTACTAAATCGTACCCCGGTGACTGGGAAGAACAAGAACGATGTGAATTATTCCCGGGGATTAATTTGCAAACTCTGAAAATCATGTTTACTACCTCATCTGTTCACACAGTATCCCAATCAGAGGGAGAGTAGAAACGTGGAGAAAGTAGGTGAGGCTGCGACGACGACGCCTCACAGCTGGCTAAGGGCACAGCTGCCTCTCTGTGTACCTGAGCATCCCCCAGGACTTCTTCCCAACTGGGATTTGGGGCTTTTGAGTAAAAGTTTCAGCTAAATGGGGCTAGCATTCCAGTAAAGTGAGTAAAGTCCCAGGGTATAAAATAAGGAACCCCACTCCCAAACTTGTTGCTCATTCAGCAAGGGATTGACTTCAATCACTCAAGGGAGATCAAAACTCCATTTGTTTCTATTAAACCCATCAATATTTACAAAGACTCATTAGGTGGTTAATTCACATTTTCATCTTTGAAGAAAAGCAAAGAAGGTCTTAGGGGAAGGGGTGTGAGGACAGAGAGAGGGTCCACCCTAGTGTTTCTTGCCTATGTTGGAAATGACCGTAAGTCATCCATTTTATAGAAGGAGAGATCAGTCTAGATTGAAGATATTCAGATAACACACAGCAGGTTTAGCTTGGAAATCTAAGTACCGACTCCCTCTCTCACAGTCAGTTTCCCACAGTGGCAGTACTCTCTTGCTACCTCTAGAATTCTGGCTATTAAGGAAGGTCCCAACAGATTTGCAACAGGCATTAGATACTCTACAAAACAATAACAGGCTAAGAGGCTGCAGCATGAAGACTGTCACAAGTTCCAGGCCAGCCTAAGCTAAATAGTGAGGCTGTCTCAATAGCAAACAAACCAAAAAGGAAAACAGGTGTCTTGGTTCTCTACTCACAATCTCTACTTACTCTGCTCAGCTCTGCTTGCCCCCCAGCACACACACACACACACACACACACACACACACACACACACACACACACACTGGGAAAATGTTCAGTACTCTCTGTGCTCTACTTGAGAGCTTTGCTACTTTCCCAACGGAGCAATCAAACAATTGACCCTGAGATACCCTAATATGACCTGAGATATCCCACCTTAATAGATACATTCACAACCCAACCCCTATGCCTAGGAAGAAGTGGAAAAATTGTGAGACTCAGACCAGTACAGCTGCTTCCAGGTGGCATCCTCCATAAATGACAGGGAAGCTGCTCCCGTGAAATCTCAAAACTATAGTCACCTATAGAAGACCTACACAATGACACCAGTTGACAAGGCAGTATGAGTGGGAAAAATCTCACAAGGCCCTATTCCTAAATAAAGAAGTATAGGAAATTAATGGCCGCTAAGAGAGAAAGAATTCAGTTTTCTCTAAGGATGAACCCCTGGTAGGTTATCCAATTCTAAGGAGTCAGCTCTAAAAATATAGAGAGAAGCATCACCAAATAGGGCTGGGCAGACTATATTTAGGCATATACATGTGTGTGCATGTGTGTGTACATGCATGCGTGCATGTGTGTGTGTGTGTGTATGTGAAAAACAATAATTAGTGAAGTCAGGAAGCTGAGAGGGAGTGGAGAGCATGAAAGAAGTTGGAGTGGGAAGAATGAAATAAAAATTATGTAAATGTCATACTCATATAGGAGATGCTAAAAAACAAAAACTCAGTTCTTTTTTTTTTTAAGACAACCATCAATTCCTTGTCAAAACTTTGCCCTCCATTCAGCTTGTCATCAAGGACTGCTACCAGTAAAGATACCAACTGATTTCTGTGAAGTCTGACTTCAACTAATTGCACTTAGTCACAAGTTCAAAAACAGAGGACGCAGCATCCGTCTAAGTGCCCCCTCCCATATACATACATCACAGAAGCAATTCAACCATGGGCGAACTGGGCCCATTACTCTGTGTGGCCTTGGATCTATCTCTTAGTCATTCTTCGCCTCGATGCTCTGGGTATAATACGGTGACTGGACAAGAAGACGCTGGGCACCTCAGCGCGCCATGACCCCACTTCCCATGAGCACAGGAACAGTGTGAACACCACACTCTCTGATCAAAGTCTTATTTCTGGAAAAGGGGGTCTCTTAAAGTAATCTCAAGAACCCAAAAGAAAATGAATGGAAAATTAGTCAATCTGATCCTTGTCGAAGAAACTGCTGGGACTCATTGGTGACTCTTTCCCAAAGCTGGAACTAATTAATTAGGAAAACAAATTTGCTCCAAAGAGATTGTCTCTTTTCAGCGTTTTGGAAAAATAAAAATAAAAGACTATTACAGCACCTTTTCCTTTTTTCTGTTTTAGGTGGTCTAAAGACAAATTTATCTTTTTGTCATGAGTAATAATATCTTCCGTGAAAATGGTAGGTCAGGAGTAAGCAAGCATGGGACAAATCCCTGCCTCATAAAGTAATGACTTTGAAAAGGAAATTGCCTTGCTTAATGATGGCTTCCATTTCAGCCATCATGACCCCAAGTTTTCAGGTACTCGGGTCCTAGGCAGAGCAGCTGAAAAATCCCATTGAGAAGAACTCTCCTGGGACTGCCTGTGAATGGCTGCAGGCTCACCCAACCTTCTGCTCTACAGCTCTGAATAAGAATGCAGGCACACTTTGCATGAGTCTTGCCCACCTTCCTCTGTGTGCCTACCCCATGAAAGGGTTACTTTGCCATGGCCTTCCCATACTCACATGCTACCCTGAAATAATCTTCATCATTTTACCTTTGTGTTTCTCTTCCCAGAGACCTAAGACCCTGGAACACAGACATTTGTTTAGACATCGTTCACTTTGAGATCCTGAAAAATCCCCAGGAAGATAGAGTGATATAGTAAGTTAGCCAGGGCTTCAAATATTTGCCAGAAGAGATGTGAACATTCGTTCCTTCTGATCCTCAAGCAGGGTTTTCTAGATGAAAAGCAGAGATTTAGGGACAAAGGAAGATCTCACAGCTGCTGTTATTGCTGTCTTGTCAGAGGGCATTCAGGGAGCCAGGACAGTCCTTCAAATTGCTGCCTTCCTGGGTGACA
This sequence comes from Mastomys coucha, assembly GCF_008632895.1. Taxonomy (NCBI): domain Eukaryota; kingdom Metazoa; phylum Chordata; class Mammalia; order Rodentia; family Muridae; genus Mastomys; species Mastomys coucha. The sequence continues at coordinate 4,282,435 of NW_022196914.1, forward strand.
CTGAGGAGGACCAGGTTCAAATCCAGCATATCCTTGTGTCCTCAAGATGGAACCTCAGAGCTGTGTGTCTTACCCTTTCGATTTCTTGGGGGTGCAGAAGTTGTAATATCAAGCCATATATTTATTCCCAAGACATCAAATGTCTCCTTCTGGCTTACCTGTGTCTGAAGTGTTCATTTCAGAAGAAAGTGTACTGCTTCTGTGTGCATGGGGTAATCCTAGACATTAATAGTGTTTTTAAAATATTTATTTTAACTCTTAAGTTAAAGGTTTTCAGTTTTGCCAGACATATTAGAACACACTTTTAGTTCCAACACTTGGGAGGCAGAAGCACAGAGATCTCTGTGAATTCAAGGCCAGTGCGGTCTCATAGTAAGTTCTGGAAGAGCCAGGGCTATGTAGAGAGACAGTGTTTCAAAATAAAGAAGAAAAGAAAAAAAGAAAGAAAGAAAAAAGAAAAGAAAAGAAAGAAAGGAAGCAAACAAGCGAGCAAGCTTTAGTTTGGGAACTCAGTGTTTAAGCACACTGAATATTCTTCCAGAACCCAATACTGTCTCCTGGTGTGTAGACAGATGTACAAGCAGACAAGACGCCCATATACATAAAAACATAAATAAATATTCTTAAAATATTTTCACTTTCCTTTATACTGCAACAGAAGATAACTTGTATGACAAGAAGCAGCATCTAGCTTTGACTAGATATGTGTCCTATATTTGCTCTAAGGAAAGAAAAAAAGACTTGTAAAGTGATTGCCACCATTGAAAGAAATAAAGCTGGTGATGAGCAGGGACAGGGGAGAAGTTGAATCATCCACTACAGGGCCTAGGGTGATCTGAGTGTGTTTTGTGCTTCCTCCGGGGTTTCTACCAGCAGCATGGAGAGCAGACTCCAGCACATGAGCCCATCAGGTGCACGTCCATCAAACTAGTTCTCACTTCATTTTCCGCCACAATTGTACATGACTCTGTCTACGGGTGATGCTATGGTTTGAGTGTAAAAGCTGCCCCCCCCAACTCCTGTGTTTAAATACTGGAGGCTCTATTTTGAGAGCTTGTAGAACCAACTGGACGTTATGCCTAGTTAAACAGATCAGGAATACTCCTGTAGTGTCATAGGAATGAAGCTTGTGGGCTAACTCTGCTTCCTGATCCACTGATATGTTATGCCTCAAGCTCCTGTGACCATAGCTAGAGCCCTAGCCACAGTGCCTACCTCACATAATACCAAAATAAACCCTTCCTCCCTTAAGATGCTTCTTGTGAGGCATTCGGTCACAGTGATAAGAAACTAATATCAACGGGTAAGCCTATGAAGGAAGGAAGTTGCTGAACAGAACAGTTAAGACTCCAAGTGCCTGCCACTAACACAGACCTTTCTGTGTGGCCAACCACTGTGAAAAGAAAGTGGAAAGGGACCGACCCCAGACAGGGTCCTCTGCAAAGGATTGAGCTTGTTGTCTCTGAGACATGAACAACTTAGATTCAGATGGCTGGCCCAGGCATTGCACCTGATCTGAGGTCTACGCATCTCCAGGGTGACCTGGCATCTCCAAGGAGGCCTGATTAAGAAGTTCAGTCCAGCTCAAATGTTTTGTGAGTGCCTAGCAGCAGATACTTTCACTAAAGAAGTTTAAATGGGCGATCAACAGAGAGCTGTGCAGTTGGTAGCAAGAGCAGAAGCCAAAGAACACCAGGAGGAAATCAGGGAGCCAGCGAGCAAGGAGCTGAATCCTCCAGGCGGCTAAGCCCCGTTAGTAGGGACAGGCAGATGCCTGGTTTTGAGGGGGCAGATAGATAACCCCAGCCCAGAGCTGCATCCTGAATGACCTTCCAGTTCCTGGACTTCAATCCAGTTTTCGTGAGGCCTGGCTGAGTGGCCTTTCCGGAAGGCTTTTGGGTGACACGTGGCTGAGTGGTGGAGATTCCGGTCAGCCTTCCTCCCACAGTTAACCCAGTGGCATCTGTCCCTTAGAGCCCCTCACCTGATCATCCCAGCACTCAAGACCTAGCACATCCCCTAGCACATAGCAAGAGCTAAATAAGTTCAGGAGGTTTTTTGCAGGCCTGCCTAGTGAAAGCTTTGAAATGAAGAAAACAAAAAAACATTTATGATTTAAAAAAACAACACTGATTCAAGTCAGCTTCAGATTCCAAAATAATGCTGGACTGAAAATGGATCCATTAAGCTTTTCCCTCAGCCCATTTCTAAGCCCATGTACATTGCTACCATGCATCTATCAAGAAGGAAGCAGCCATCACATTCTGCAGACTGCAGGGAGCATCCCGCCTTTGGGTGAGGTGTTGTTTGGAAGAGTTGGTTTGCACTCCGTTTAATCTCTCAATCACAGTAATAATGTTAGAAAGAACAATTTTCCCTCCCACACTAACTTTGCTGACAAGCCTCCAAAGTGGCTGATCTTTGACTCTGGGTACTTGTAATAATATGTGATCTTCCCCCCCACATTGCCACACACATTACCCGTATCTATTGTCTCAGCTTCTTCCAGAACACATACTCCCCAACAACCGGATGAGTCATAAAAGAAGAGGGGTGTAGATGTAAATTGAGCCTGTTTATACTTTCACTGTCTCCGACCAATAAAATTAAGGAGATCCTACTAAATTCAGGTCCAGTGGCTGTCGGTAAAGACGTACCTTATTTAGCATATAGCAAAGATAGATAGACTGGATTCCATGCCTATGTGGATGGGACATATTTACAGTTCAGCCATATGCAGGGAGTGCAAGAGCTTGTCCTCCTCTTGTCCTCTACAAAGAAGGTTCCTGGCTTCTGGTGTTCAGCTAACCAACAGGAGAAATGCAGAAAAGCTCTTGGCCTCTCCTCTTTTCAAAGCTCTAGAAGGATGGCTGAGTCCCTCTCACTGGAAACTGCACCCAGTCCTGTCCTCGGTTAGGTTCCCCCAAATACTTTTTTCCAAAACTCTGAACAAAGGCAGGTTTATGCCCTACCTCCCCTGACCTCTCCCTGATCAAGTGATCTTACGCCTCTGGAATTGTGATTTTGAATGTATGTGCCTACCCCACGTTTGGTATTATATTACAACGGCATGGAAATGAAGCCTAGGTCTGAGAAGCCGGCCAGCCTCAGAAGCCTTCTTCATTGCCTGCCATGTAATACATGATATGCAAAGCCTCTGACTTCAGCCAGCAGATATTTGGAGACCGTGTTGGCCCTTGCCTGGGGACTAAACTAATGTGTGTTTAGGTCAGAAAGCGAATCAGAAAAGCCACTGGAGGGCACGTCACGCAGTGAGAGCTCTATAAATGCGTCCCCACTTGCAGCGTGCCCTGGCAAACACTCTGTTCTCTCCTCTATCTGGCTGTTCCGGGCTTCTTCTCGGTGCTGGGAAAACTTTGGCTGGCTGCTCGTCTCCTCGCCACTGCCTTCTGCCCTGCAGAAAACCAGGAGGGCAGGACACTCTGAGGAGGGAGAACAGCCTTCTAAGGGGACGAGGAAAGCCCGAAGGCAGTCTCCAGCAGGCAGAGCGCCCTCCCTCGGAGCGCGGGACGCCGTCACCAAGTTGCGATTGCCCCCTGGGGCTGCTGTGAGCCGAGCTCCGCGCGCGTTCCTGTGGATCTACCCCGCTAGAAAGCGCGAGCCCCGCGGCGGTTCCCGCAACCCACCGGGAGAGACTCTCGGAGTCACCCACTCGCACCCCGCACCGCGCCCCCGCAGCTCCAGTGCCTCTTCCCGGGATCTCCGTCCCTCCCCCACACTCAGGCCGCCGTGGCCGCCGGACCCCTCCCCTCCCCCTCCGGGTTCGGCGCCCCCCTACTCCCCAATCCCGGCCCTCTGGCCCGGGCTCTCCACGACCAGCCTGCGCTCCTGGCGCCCTCATGTCTTCAAGGGACTGCCAGCGCGCTTTGACGTGGTGTGTCGTTCGGATCTCCAGGCAAGACCTCGGCATCATCAGACAGGCCCGCCTCACACTCGCAGCCACCGCGCCCCGAGGAGGTGCAGAGTGAGGCGACCGCCTCGCAGCCACCCGCAGCGCCCGGGCCCGGTGCTGCTCCAGCCCAGAGCGCCGCGCGCGCCGCCGTGCCACCCCTCAGCCAAGGCAGGGGCGGCTGCTCAGACTTAAGTCTTCTTGGGGTCCAGGAGGCCGGTGTGCGAGGTGTCGGCAGCCTTCGCCCTCCTCGCGGCGGCGGCGGCGGCTGGCACGGTGGCCGCCGCCTCCTGCGTGTCCTCGCTGCCGGGCGCGACCCCTGGATTGCGTGCTCTTGCTCCCGACCTTCTGGGCGGGGCCCCGCGCTCCTGCCCGAGGTCCGGATGGGTCTCCTGGATGGGATTCGGGCCACTTGGAGTTAATGTCCAACTGGGGGTCTACGGAGACCGGATCCGAGGTAAGAGGAGAAAACGTGCTGGAGGGGACAGGGCGGGCAGCGGCTGTGTCGTCTGAAGGCAGAAGGGCGCGGCTGGACCCCAAGCGGGAGACCGACTGTAAAGTGGGAAGACTAGTGGGAGCTCAGGAGACAAGTTGAACCGGAGGGAGGCTAACCTTGCGGAGGAGGGTAGGTTGCCTTTTCCGCGTGATCAAAAAAGTACAGGCAGAGCCCCTGGTGCCCTGGAACCCTGAAAAGCCAGAGAGGGTAATCCCCCTGTCCTGCTCGGTAGGGCGCTGCTCTGTACAGTCCTGGAACCAAGCGTGCGAGACTTGGCCATCTACTAACCCACCGCCGCCAGCGGCTTTTCCAGAGTGCAACTGCAGCGTTATCATAGCTCGGAGTGTCACTTACTCTGGAGCTTGTTTGGGTCTGTTCTGAGAGAAAGAAAGCTAAGCCCTAGGAAGAAGGGCTGCAAAGGTGCTGTGAACCTAAAAATAGAGGACTCACCTCCTCTAGGGAGATTTTGCAAAGCGGCATTCCTCCCCCGCTCCGGCCTTTTGCTTCAACATTGTTAATGCCCTAACGCGGTCGAGATTAGGAAAGTAGCTCCTTACAGCGCCTGAGACAGGCCTTAGGATTCTGTCTCGAAGGACTCTTAGGAACCCTCCAGGTCTCCGCCAGGCCTTCGAGGTGATTGTTTCAATTACCTCTTCCCCTTCTCTCCCGCACTCTGTGTCTCTTCCCCCCCCCAAAGACTCCCCCCACGCCCCCACCCACACACTACTTTGTACCACTTCGAGGCAGACTCCTGAATGGAATTGGTTTCCAGCCCCATGCAGGGAAAAGGAACTCATGAATCGGGAGTAGGAAGGCACTTTAACGGGTTCCTCCCCACTTGCAATCTTGCCTGTAGCAGAATCTGCCTGCAGGGCGGATGAGCACGCCACGGGAAGCTTGTCTAACTCAGCCCGGAGTTCGCCAAGTTTGTGTTCTTTGACCGGGATAAACGCTACTCTGCCAGTTCCTTCAGGGAATATGTTAGAGAGCGCTCGACTCAAGCTTCCTCGGTATTTTGAATATGTGTTTAAGCGATTCGGGAGAAGCAGCTAACCCGTAATCGTGCCCCTACTCCCTCCAAGCCTTCAAAGAAGGATTCGCTGTTTCTTTCTTGTCCTGACCATGCCCTCTGTCTCTCTGAACTTTGGTGGGGGAGGTGTCTTTTAAACAAGTGACAAGTGTGTAGTGTCCAGTTAGCCCGCGGCGTCTCTAGCCCACGGCCGCAAGAGCTTCCAGGCCTAGAACTCTGCCTTGGGTCCTCTAATAAACAGATCCACCCCTGGCTTTTTTTTTTTCATGGAAGCATCCCATATTTTGCCCCTTTCTCCATCTTGGGCTGGCCAACTGTAGGGCAGTGGTAAGAGAATGCGTCCTCAGTCAAGGACACTGAGCACAGTGAATACTAGCAACAGATCTTTTAGTAATTTCTGCCCAGACCCTACAGGAAACACCGGAGTTTGTAGTAAACTCTCATCCCACGCCACCAGATCTTGAAAATCCCAAAAAAACGTTCCAGCCTGCCAGCCCCAAAATGTGCAGGGGCACTAGTGGCAGGGAACAGTCACCGCTGCAATGCTTTCTCGGTGATAGAGGATCAGAGTGTCTAAAAGTAGGTTGCCAAGAAACCACCTCAGGTGAAATGAGGAGAGGGGAAATGGGGAAAGAGAATCGAAGAATAGAAACCCGAAATGTGAGGATTCACATAAGGTATCTACAGGTCCCTGGACTCGTTTGGCGATAGACGGTAGAAACATTGGTTCTCCTACTGTTTTGTATTTTAAAATGACAACCCAGACTGCCCGCCGCGGGAAAACAAGGCCCGAGCGGTTTCTAGTGCCCCCTGGTGCCCGGAACTCAGAATCAGTGAGCGGCGATTTGGCAGTCACTACCACGGCTTTCCTGAGCATCCTGGGACCCACCAGGTGCCTAAGTGAGCAGAGCGATCCCTCTGCCCTGCTGGCATGAGTTGACCCCAGATGCAGACTAGAGCCAGCTTTCCAAGTCCGAGAGAGAACGGGGTTCAATTAGCAGAGTCAACCTCGGAGTGAAAGCCTGATACCCCGCACGGGCCGGTGCCTTAAGCTATTTGCACACGCAGCAAAGGCCAGGCGTGGCGGGTCCTGGTCCGGTCAACGCTTTAGGGTAGAAAGCCGTAAAGAGATAAGTAGGGATGCGGGATCGGGCCCAGATGGACTCCTTGAAAGAGCATCCAGGGAAACGCACACCCCATCTTTTACCCAGGGATTGGGGGAAGCAGGTGCCACCAACTCAGAGAGAGCGGGTCTGGTGTCTCTCAAAGAGAGTTCTTGCACCTCTTCGGGATTGGGGATAGGGGGTGCTTTCGGAAAGCCCGATGCTGCCCGCCTAGAATAAGAGAGTCTCATTTGGCGAGTCAGAGAGTGAACGAATGTTCCAGTGTTTTCCTCCTTTGCCAGCGTCGCCACGCTTCTGATCGAGGCTCGCCACGTCCAATTTTAAAAGCCTTCCGTGAGCCAAACTGGAATAAATAAATAAATAAATAAATAGGAAAACCCTCTTAATGCAGAAGGGAAATCTGGTGCCTCCGCCGCTTCCTTCCGAGACCGCGCCTTAACCCCGCGCCTCCCTGCTGCTCCGGACCTCCTGCCATTGCGCACGCACCCGAGAGCTGGCAAAGCTAGCACCCCGGAGGCCGGAGGCCTTGTCTTCCCTCTGCTCCCCGTTCGCGAACAGCCTCTGCATTGCTGCGCACCCGGGCGGGAGCCAGAGGCACCTTTTTTCCCCTCCTCTGGGTGTTCGAGCCAGCCCGCGCAGCCAGAACCCCGGAGCTGTGTGGTTCTGTCGCTTCCCAGTCTCTGAACCCAACAGCTGCTGCGGAGACAACAGACGCCCAAGGGATGGAAAATGAATTCGTCTCTGCAGTGGTGGGAGGTGGCAGCCGAATTAAACGCTTTCCTGGTGGCCTTATCTAGGGGCCTAGACTGGAATTCTGGGTGGAGATTGTGAGGGGGGATGTACCCTGGAAAGGAGAGAGAAGCAAATGCCTGGAGACTAATAGAAAAGGTGCAGGGAGTGATGTGTGTGTGTGTGTGTGTGTGTGTGTGTGTATGTGTGTATACCTGAAAACTGATTTGCTACACCCCCCCCCCATTAAAAATGTCAAGGCCGTTTTATCAAAATGCATAAATTTCCTGATTTGAGAATGTTCTCCATGTAGGAACACTGGGGCTCGTGAGTGACAGTAACACCATACCCCGAAGTGATTCAATCCCTCTTCCCCCATCTCTTTGGATGGGACTTTTCGCCAAGTGAACATAGCCTTCTTTATTAGCTCGCTCACCCCAGACTGCAAGGCCTTCCTTTCTAGAGATGTGAGGACTTAAGAGTCCGAAGGACTCCTTGTTCCGGACTCTTGCTATGGTCCTGGAGTAGCTAGGGGAACCGAAGCTAGGGGAACAGAAGACAGCATCTCTGTGAGAGGAAAGGAATTTAGGACCAAACCCTCACAAAGCTGAAAAACTAAAATGGAGAGCATTTTCGAGTATACCATGGAGGGTTTTTAAATGTCAAGATAAATCCAGTCCCTGCCTACTAGCAATGATAAAACATTTATTGGGCACTTTCTGGACTTGTTCCTGAGTTAATGATCCTAAGAAGTGGAACTGGTATTTTAAGCCAAGCCGATGCTTCCGAAGTTAAGTGACTTAAACCTGGCACTTTTACACAAGCCAAAGTCTGCAAATTCACATGAACTTGTTCTGGTGACAATGTTTTTTCATTTAGCTGGGTTGTTTAAAAGGTAGGCAGAGGGAAGGCAAGTGTCACCAAGCCTGAGCCTACACCCTGCCTAGCTGGAAGAAAGGTCCAGCCTGGGACAGAGGGGTGAGCTTGATTTTAGTCCCAAAGGTAAAAAGCTGCTGGCGGGGGGTGGGGGGGTCTGTCCAGGGCCCGGCAAAGGTAGCCTGATGGGGGCTACCTCTTGCGCCCCCCTCCCCGCGAGAGAATGTGGGTGTCCGAGCGCCAGTAGAAGCAGCGGGCCCGAGAGTTGTAGTATAAGTTTATGTTCATAATCTGACCTCTGGGGGCTGGAGGCTGGAGGACTGAGGAGTGGTCAGCAGTGGACCCGTTGGGAATGCGAGCTGCACCTGAAGCGTACCGGGGATGAAGGAAGATGGGCAAGCAGTAGACCAAGGGCAAGGGCGGGGTGCTTGAGAAAGCGCGGGTCAACATCAGTGGGGGAGGAGTGGCGGTGAGTTGGGAGCGGGGCAGGGAAGTGGCGGAGAGGCTGCCCTGCAGTCAACACCAGGGTCTTGGGCATCCGAGCCTAACTTGCCTTGGTTCTCTTCTCGGCTGCCCGCCCGCGCAGGTGCCGCAGCCGGACGGGACTCTAAGATGAAGTTATGGGATGTCGTGGCTGTCTGCCTGGTGTTGCTCCACACCGCGTCTGCCTTCCCGCTGCCCGCCGGTAAGAGGCTTCTCGAAGCGCCCGCCGAAGACCACTCCCTCGGCCACCGCCGCGTGCCTTTCGCGCTGACCAGTGACTGTAAGAACCGTTCCCTCCCCCGGGGGCATCATCAGCGGACCCCAGAGCACCCCACCGCAGCATGCACCCACGCAGTCACCCGAGGCCAGCCGCGAAGGCTGTGTGCCTCTTCACTCTCTGGCTAAGTGGGAAGGGCTCTAAGGCCCCTAAGGGTACTCAGCTGCATGCCGCTGCCCAAGGGTCCCAGGCGCCTTGCAAGTACATGGGACCCTCTATCCAGTGCAGAGGATGTGGAATAGTGTCTCTTTATCATTCCCATCAACAAATATCCCACTATCACTACCACCAGAGCACACACACATTGTCCTCTTACTTCACTGCCCCTCTATGAATATACAACAGGATCTTTCTTCTAAGGCTATTTTTCTGTGCTTAATCCTAAAACCTCTTGCACTTTCATCCTGAACTGCACTTGCAAGGGGTTTTGTGAAAACCCAACTAGAGAGGAAAACACAGAAGGATCTCCATTTCCAGAGCTAGCATCTGCCTAGTGTCAAATCTGTTCAGAAGAGTTCTGTTGTAGAAAGAATTCAGAGTGACTAGTACAAATTGAGCTGAAAGGGAGATGTGTTCTTAACGCACCCCACCTCAAGATACTAACTCAAAAATAACAACAACAACAAAGAATAGGGTACTCTTAAGACAAGTCTGTGATTTATTGCACAAATGCTAATGCCTTCTAGAAGCAAGCAACTCCAGTTTGATTTGATACAACCTATCTTCCAGTCCTCAGAAGTCCACCTGGGTAAAGTCAGATGGACAGATAAGGAGTTACGGAGAAAATGAAAGTATCTAGGTTAAAGGTAGCAATGGAAGAGCTGATACAATCTCAAAATGCACAACCCCCCCCCCAACCCCTTAGAGTGGTTTGCTTTTGAAGTGTTCTGTGGTCATGACCATCAGGGAAAGCAACCTAGCTTGAGTCAGACCCAGGACATCCAAAGTCCTTGGCCCTGGACTAGAAAACAGGCAGAATGTGTTTTGTGTTTCATTTCAACAACAAAATCGGCTTCTTGTGTAAGTGTTAAAAAAAAAGAGGGGAAAATAGAATTTTTTAAGGAATTTGGGAGTGATTTGTGGTTTAAAAAGGAACATAGTTGATCCCTTGAAATTTAAGCATGTGTCCCCAGACTTTCCATCAATTAAACTCATCTTCAAAGAGCTTCACTTCAGTCACAAGTTTAGGGCTTACAAATATTTCTCTGATTGAAATTCTAAATGCCCTCTCTGCCTTTGTCTTCATTTATCCATTCCAAAAGGACAGGCCAAAGGGACAGGGACAGAGTGGCAGCTAATAATAGTTCTCTAATTCTGATATCAGTGGAGAGAACGCTGACTGTTTGATTGCATTCTGATTAATTCATGGGGGTTTAATTGCTGTATTAGTATCCTGTCTATCTGGGCTTCCCATTAGTTCTTACAAGTTAATGGCTTTAGAACTCAGTGTGAACAGTTTACAACTCCACAAAAAGGGAAGCCTTTCTTCTCCCACATGCCTGTAGCTACCACATTTGCTCCTTGGCATCCATGCTCCTGTCGTAACCATCCTTGGAGAAGAGTCTCATAAAAAGAGAGTGGAGTCCTCTAAGAATGCTAAAGGCTATTGATACTGGCTTGCATGCCAGGAGTCTAATTTAATTGGTTTGAGGTATAGCCTGGGTGTGCAGACTTTTAGATGTTTCCCAGGTACGTCTAGTGTTGCTCCCAAGGTTACCAAAGCTTGATAACACCCTAGCCTAAGGCTTCTGTGGATCAGTCAGCCACTAAGCAAGCAAAATATCATTGAATCCCATTGACTGCATGGACCCCTCTTGGGGGGGGGGGGATTGGGATTGCATTCCCCTTTCTCAAATGATACTAAAGGATCTATGGACAAGATTCTGGCTACAATTGTGTTCAAGACAGCAGAATACATCCAATTCTGCTTTGTCTATGAAAAGACCCAGTAGAACCCAGACAGAGAAATTACCCAAAGAGAAACTGAGCTGTGTTCTAAGCCAATTGACTTCTTTCCAGGTATGTTCAATTAGGCAGCAAGCTGTCAGTGCAGGGAAGGCAAAATAATGACAGTGTGCAGACTTTAAATATTCAACTAGTGTCAGCACACCCCTACCACAGCGCTGACATTTATATCCTCACTGTACACGGTGCAACTGGCTAAGTCTGGTGTCAAAAACCATTAAATCATTGCCTTTCATTTGAAAATAAAAGGTGCTATAAATTTTGGTCCCTTTAGTTTCCTTTGGGTGCTTGGGATTTTGTAATTAAGCAAAAGAACTTCTGTCACAGTGACAGTCGTTGTATACTTCCCATAGAGGCACTGGAACTGTGTCATCCACTGTACACACTCACTCCTTGAAACAGCATCTGTTCGTCTGGGTCCAGAACAAGTTAAGCATCCCAAGTTCTATTCCAACATAGTGCAAGCTAAGCAAATAGAATTAAGAACTGACTTGCTCGTCTTGAGGTTGGCTATAAAATAAATGCCCTGTGACCATTTCTAACTTACTCAGAAACTCGCTTATAGTTTGCCTGTGGAAGCGTCCAAGACTTTGTCTCTAGCACTCTTGTTCATTTGTTTTTCTTCCTGCCTTATCTTCTCCAAAGGAGGATTGGAGATAGTATGAGGGTCTGTCATTCAGAATATTCAGGTACCATCGCATTTTAAAGCTGAAATGAAAGGATTCTGTTTCTGAGAGCTGAAAACATGAAATCCAAAGTGCCAGGTACCCAACATGGCAGCAGATAGGTCTTTAGACTCTGAGGCCAGTGTTTGCCCAAACCACTAAAATATATTTTGTATGGAATAGAAGAATTCTATAGAGGTGGATGCTCTTCAACCAATGACTAAAACTGATTATTCAAGATTCTCAGAACTTTTGAAGATTCATTAATTGTGGTCTTATGCCACATCTTGACTATTACTCTGTCTAACAACTAAAAGCATAAAATACGTGCAATTTTAAATGATTACATTTGGAGTGCATATATTCATTTGTCAAAGAACATGTGCCTGTTCATTCCAGAGACTGACCAGCATGCCACAAATATCTGGTACATGTAACACACAGATGTCTCTGACCTTATAGAACATCCTTCTGTGAATGTACATATTTGGTTCACAAAAATTAAGTATGAAGGAAACCTGGGCAAGTAGCATGGGCTGAACTTGATTAGACACCAACTGGGAAATGACTTATTAAATGTGATGGTAGGACTATGGTCAGTTGGTAGAGTGCTTGCCTAGCACGCAAGAAAGTCAAGTCACTATGTAATTGGGAAAGAGGATCTGGCACTTGGAAAGGGGCTCTGGAAACTAAAATCTGTGAGGATGACTCTTTAGGAGACACTGATCCCTTATTTGAGATCAGAGACCAGCATCTTCTTCCTTAGGCCTAAAAACATCATTGTCCAGGGAAATTGCTTTCAAGGCTCACTTATAATCGGCCATCCAGAGGACATTGCACTGACCCTTAAGCAGCATGCTTAAAGGGGTCAATATTGGCTGACACAAAAGTGAAAAGTTCGTAGTACTTTCCTTTCCTACTGCATGTGTGACCTTGTTTATCCAGTACTCATGCTCTTCGCTTAATGAAGAATTACTATATAATTAATCACTTGAGCTCCAACAGAAAACATTTCATACACCTCCCATATGCCGGGCATGAACAGCATCCAAGAGGCAAAAATCAATCTAGCTGTAAATTATAAGTAGACAGGCAGGCTGGTGGACAGGTGAGTAGACAGATTGTCAGCAGGACAGACAGACACATCCTTGAAGATGTACCACAAGGAACTCACTGGGGCATGGAGAGCAGGCGAGGGGGAAAGTCCAAGGAAGCAGGATCTGAGAGGTGTTTGGAGGAAAGGGAGGGGACAGACTAGAGAGCAGCATGCAGAATGTGTAGCCATACAATCCGAGAGGTGGACATAAAGGGAGACAGAACCATGGGCATGTGGGTGATGAGGGGCTGACCTGAGGGGACTTGGGAAATGACTGTGGAGTGTTCTCTCTAGATCTAGAAAATTGAGTTTGCCAGTTTCCTACGGCAGGCATGTGACAGACAGCAAATGTCCCCTGCTACCCAGCCAACTTGTGCCAAATATTAGCCGGCTACTAGAGAATGAGATTTTTACCACAGGCAATTGTCTTACTCGTAGCTTTGTGCTCTTAATTTTAAAAAGTGTCAAGGCATGAGCACAATCAAATCAACCCACTCACTCTCAAGGGCATGGGAATACAAACTCTGAACCAAAATTAGTGTCCCTTTTGACTATCCAGTGGGTAACCTAGCTGAGAGCAAATTTTTAGCATATTTTTGTTTAAAAAAAAAAATCCTTTCAAACTAATGAAGCCAGATAAGCTAGCTTTTTGATCAAAAAACAGTCTGGCTTCATAATTCAAATGTATGTGCTAATACACACTCCACAGTAGAAATGTCACTTCTGGATCTGAACTATAAGAGGACTCAGTGAATAGGCAGATAGATATAATTCTAGCCCAGCCTTGCCAGCCTGGCCAGGAAGATGTATAGACCTTCCTGCCTCTGTATTCCCGGACTTCTTCATGCAGACCCTTCCTAAGAAGCATCCATAGAAAGGAGGTCATCCATCCACCTCTCAGTAAGCTTTGTCTCTTTGGACCACTTTGCCTCCTTTTACTCCCTTCAAGCCATTTAAGAATGCGCTAAGACAATCACAACATTAAGAACTTTCACATATGCCCTCCAAGAGTAACATGATGTCTTACACAAGCACAATTCAGCTACAAAATCAGGAAATTTGACATCAGTGTAATACACTCACTCAACAGATACTCCAGCTTCATTAGTCCTGATAGTAATCTCCTCTATACTTTTTTTTTTTTAAGCCCAGAATCACAAGGTCCATTTGATTGTCTGCTTCCTTTATTCTTTAATGCCTCCTCTTGCAAATCATGACCCTGGAGTGGTCATGGGGTGGCTTCTTTGTCTATCCTTTCCCTGACCACCTCTCAATTTGAACTTATTTATTTCTATATGATTAGATTTAAGTAATACATTCAAATGAAGTACACCTTACACCGTAAGGGACCAGAAAGGCTAAAGAAGGCAGGGGGATCATCAACAGGACCATTGTAGGCCTAATTGGGAGGCACAGCAGTTGTGGAAGTTGAGGAATAGACAAACTCCCTTTCCCCAGAGCAGCAGAAAGCTTTCTCCTAATACTCCCAGAGAACATGTGCACCCAGATGGAAACAGGAGAAATCCCATTCGTGGCAATCTGTTGAGTCTGTTGTTGTGCAGAATGTTCATTGTCAGGCATCTCTAGGAACATGGAAGAGGCAGCACACACACACACACACACCACACACACCCCAAAATGGTTGGTTCCCTCTGCCTAGAAATCACTGAGCCAGGGCCTGGACAGAGGTTTCTCTTTTATAGAAAATGCTCTAGTGTCTAAACTATGATAAAAAGCCATGCCTGGATTCCCCTGGGCTTTGTTTAAAGATGCCCATTGGTCTTTGTCACCCTTCCTCCAATATAAATATCAATGAAGAATGAAGACACAGTGTGTTAGCTTCACAGAACCATTGTTCTCATTCTCCAAGATCAAACCTTTGCTTCTGTTAATCTTGACCTGAAGGTGGAGTTGACTGTTCCTGTCTTAGGACATTATGGAGAGAAGAGCTTCTAGGGGAACCACAGAATCAGGGTCTGAGTCAGGGCATCCTAACATCATATTCACTCTTGTCCCTACACAAGACTACATCCTGGACACTCACATCTAATGGCAGAAGGAAGGAAGGAAGGGAGGGAGGGAGGGATGAAAGGAGGGAGGAAGGAGAAAGGAAGGAAAGAGGGAAGAGAAATCCAGCACTGAGGTTTTGCAAATGTATTTATCTCTGAATGATGTTTGTGCCTGGCTCTCTGAAGTCTTAAAGGTTTCTGTGAGCTCATTCACAGGCTAGAAACTCCTTCCTCATATCCAACTCGAGCAGTGGCTGTCAACTTCCTAACTCTGTGACCCTTTAATACAGTTCTTCATGTTATGTTGACCCCAACCATAAAATCATTTATTTTGCTACTGTTATGAATGTTAATGTAAATAGCTGTATTTTCCAGTGGTCTCAGGGGACCCCTGTGAAAGGGTTGTTTCACCCCCAAAGGGATCGAGACCCACAAGTTGAGAACTGAACTAGAGGATTCCAGCAAATAAATGCAGATGATCAAGAACTAATTTTTTTCACCGTCTTTACTTTTCTGCCATCTTCTCTTAGTCTCTACTTGTTCTCATCCAAGTGCCTAAGGTCCTCAAAGTTACTCTTACTCACTTCTTGCCCACCCCACCGCCAAGAAGATCCAGTGGTTCAAAATGCTCTTTAGGAGCCGGGCAGTGGTGGTGCACGCCTTTAATCCCAGCACTTGGGAGGCAGAGGAAGATGGATTTCTCAGTTCCAAGCCAGCCTGGTCTACAGAGTAAGTTCCAAGACAGCCAGGGCTACACAGAGAAACCTTGTCTTGAAAAACCAAAAACAAACAAACAAACAAACAAACAAACAAAAATGCTCTTTAGGGTCCTGTGGCCTAATCCCTTGGGATCAGGAAAGTACTTTGCAAAAAGGAGAAAGTAGAGACTTTTTCCCACCAAATTCCTCTGAAGCCCTTCCCTCAGGCCCCAGTGCCACCTGCCACGGATAACTCTACAAAGGATTGGTTTCCCTAGTGGCTTTTTTGCCAAATTAATTTTACTGGGTAATTTCTCCCCATCCCTTGTTAAGTTGTTGGGGTTAAAAAACAAAAAAAAAACAAAAAACAAAAAACAAAAAAAAACAGAGGTCATGGTGTGTGCTCATTAGTGTGAGGTATTTATTGATAGCTGTGGAGTGCTTTTAGCTCACACCAGGTGTTCGTGGATTAGCTAACAAATGGGCACCCTGGTGGGTATTTTCCTGACTTAAAAGCAGAGAGTGGTCATCACTCCACAGGGAACCATGCTATATTCTTGGAAAACCATTATTACAACTATAATAAAAGTATGAGCCACATACTTAGAAATCAGAGCAAATGGAATATAAATAATGAAATGAATATACTGTTCCCTAAGTGCTTTTTTTTTTTTTTTTTTTTTTGGCTACTTGTACTCATGTGCAATTATTATTACATTTTCTTAAGTTGTAGGCTAACAGTTCAAAATTTGTATCACTAATAAGTATGTGCCATGTTGGTCAGAGACTGACATATTAGAACAGGTTGGTACATCCTTTAAGAAGCCCATGGGGTCAACTCTACCTCTACAGATAGAAAGTATTTGACAATGCCTAGACCCAGGGAACTTGCTGGTACAAATACAGGATCCTCCATGTCTCTCTGGGTCTTTTCAGTAAGGGGTGGGATGTGACTTGGTTTAAGAGAAGATTAGCAATGATTATTTTTAATTTCACAGACAGGTTCAGCTGAGCCAGAAGGTAAAGTGAAAAGGCCTTCTAGATCCCAGAACGCCTCCTGTGGGGCTTCGCAGTGTAGGACGATGGGGGCTAATTGTGGTAGCTGAACTGAATGCTGCTCCCTGCATAGGTGGCAGGAAGCCAATGCCTGCTTGCACTTTCTGGCCAAAGCTTAGACTGTCCACATCTTAGGGCTTCAGAGCTAGATAGCCCCATAGGACAGCAAGTTGACCTCAGGATGGCTAAGCCACTTGTCCAAGGTCACACGCTGGTCAGGGACTGACCCAGGCCTGGAATCTCAGGCTCCGTCTTCTCCAGCTCTGCAGCAAGAGCCTGGTCACTGGTGCCAGACTGCGTATGAGAAGCTTCCGGACATGGGGCCTCTCTGTCTGAATCTGCCCCCACTGCTGGCTGCTGGTGTTCCGGTTGTGACTTGGGAATTGGCAGATCTGCCTCAGAGTGATATACAAGAAGAAGATGGGAGAGAGGTGCCCCCCAAAGGCACGGCTTTTTCCTTCTCAGAGACTCATTTCTCTGTTCTGTGGCCCATGGTGACCTAACTTTGAGATCTACTTAATGTACTTGAGTTCGGACTGAATTTTTCCCACGGCAGGTGTATCTCCCTAATCCTTTTCCAAGTCTTAAAACTGGCATGTCTTGCCCTTGTTTCTGTATTAATTGACGTCTGCCACCAGACTTAAAAAGCTGCATGGCAGTAAAATTTTTACTTAGAAACAAAAAGGCAGCCTTCAGGACAAGACCTACACTTATCTTAGAAACAAAACCAGCCATGTTTATGCTCACTAACCACTGGGTCCTAATATGTCTCCTCTTAGCCTTGGCCTCTCGGTCTGTAAGGAAATGTGCAGAGATATTTAATCCCAAACTACCAATCGTATCCACACCAACAGTGGCTACAGAGTGACCACTCTTCAGCCATAGGAAGAGATCTTCATTGTAGCAGAAGCAGCTCTCCTTAAAGGGGCTGCTTCAGGAGATAAGAAAGATGACAAAATGCTTTTCAAAGTCATGCAAACTCTGAATGTGGAAATGAACAACAATGGGATAGAAGCAATCTTAAAGAGGGATATTAGGATAGGCTATTGCTGGCAGCAATATTGTCAGGTTTCACCCTCATTCATTGTGAGACTTGAAGCCACCTCTGCACCTTGATACAATGTTATGTGCTTTAAGAAAGCTATTATTTAAGACATCCCTTAAGACAATATTGTAACATGAAGAGTTTTTAGTGTAATAACAGCTGTGCACTTCTTGTAATAGTCTTTCCAAATAAGTGAAAGAAAATTGCCTTTGTACCTTTCTGAAAGATACAAAATAACATTAGTCTTACTTGAGAAGTTATACTGAGCCCAGGCTGATGTCTGCATAGAAACAAGCATTGTGTGTGTGAACACACAGTAAGTCTATGCATCTGCATGTGTGCAAGAGTGCATTTCTGTTTCTCAGATCATTAGCGGACACAGAGATGTGTTCTTTGCCTGCAGTAGAGGTAGGTTAGGAACTTCAGGTGGAATCCTACTTCCCTGAGGGTTTTCTGTGTCCCCCTGTCTATGGAGGCCTCTCGTGGGTATCTGCACACATTGTCCAGCTTCTGACTCCTCAAGTCAAGCTCCATCAGACTGAGTGGGCATTGCCCCAGGCAAGGACCTCTAGGCACTGATTTCTGGCATATTTCTTAACTGTATGGCTAGCTAGGCCTTGCGAGCTCATAACATTTGTCCTTACTGCCCCAGAACACGAGCTGGAGGCTTTGCAGTGCTGTAGGTAGGCAGGTCCTCCCACACAGTGTGCCCTGGGCCTTCCATAGCAGACTTGACAGGTCTCAGATTGGCCTGGAAAACCTCTTCTTTCATAGAGACACTACAGTGCTAGAGTCAGCCCCTCCCCCTTTCCTGGAACATCCATAGCTGCAGAAACCCTCCGTCAGTCTCTGAGTCCCATCACCAAGTGGGAAGGAGTCACATGCCCATATTTTGCAGACAACCTTCTGTTACCTCCCTCTTAGACACAGGCAGGAGAGAGCTAAAAGTCTGGCTGAGATTGCCAGCCTTGTCAGCATGAAGAGGACACACAATTCCCAATAAAAAAAACATGAACTTTTGGTTAACATACAGCTGACCTACAGTTTTAAAGAAAAATTGACATTTTAGCCATCTTAACCAAGATAACACTTTGAATTTTGTCATTTTTTTTTTTTTTAGCTTAGCAGTTACAAGGAGTGTCCAGAGCTGTCACTATTGTTCTGATAAAAACTCAGTTGGCTTTACAAAATGGTGACTCTCCCAGTCCTCGGTTCTTAAGGTGACATTACTATTTTTCCCAATAATCAAGGGAGGCAAAGGCTTTGCAGTGAGCAGTTTGTTTCCAGAGTCATGCCCCAGTACAAGGTTTCATTTGTTTAAATAACACTGTTTATACAAAGGACACATCAGAGTTAAAATATTTGAAGCAGAATAATGCCAAAATATTTGGTTACACTCTGAAGGATGACTTAAAACAAGTTCAGCTTTCAATCAGACATATTTTTCAAAATATGGCCCCTAAGTGTATCCGGGAAATAAGCAAGTTTTTTGACCTGCCTGCTTTTACTGTTTTATTTATTTACATCGTGGCCTTCTTTTGTGGTTTGCAAGTATTTTACTGTAACGTTAATATTAGTAGGGCTCCTTGTACACCTGATGTTATTCTGTAAACTCTCCATAGGGTAAAAGTGTGCTATGCCATTAGGCTGTAGGATAGGACGTAATATGAACCCAAGCCCCTTTTCCCTCCCTTCAGGTCAGTGAAGCCCTAGAAGATTAAAACAACTGTGGGCCCCTGAATTCAAGATGTTATGTTATTTGCCTAGATAAGGCTAGAAATTCCTGTAGAGTTCTTAAGAACAGGCTGTGAGGTTTGCGCAGCATCCATCGACAGAATCACTTGGCCACTAAAGTCCCCTACCTGCTAAGCATTGTAAAGTGAACTTGTCTCTGACAGTGAAAGTCAGTGACACCAAAAAAACTGAAATTAGGAATTGAGTTCTTTCATGGTTTGAAAATATGATGTTTTGTCCCTGATTCTGACTACTAATTCTTAAGCCCACAATGTTTTCCATGTAAATATATGCTGTTTGTTCATTTTTTTAAGACTATGAAAGAAAAAATACCCTTCAGCTCAAATAGTCAAATAAAGCCTGAACGTGGTGATTAAATAATATTCTATCTCAGTAGCCATGTAGAGAAAAGGTTTCTTATCAACAAGAGGGGTCCTAACTTCTACTCTTCAGTTCAGCACATTGAACCAGTGTGTCCCAAAGCCAGCAAAGCCTTTTTTTTTGTTTTGGTGGTGGTGGTGGTAGTGTTTTGAGACAGGGTTTCACTATGGTTGGTCCAGAACTCACTATGTAGACCAGGCTGGCCTCAACTCACAGAACTCAACCTGCATCTGCCTACAGAGTGGGCTGGGATTAAAGGCATGTGCCTCCATACCTGTCTCACTTCTCTCTGTCTCTCTGTCTCTCTGTCTCTCTTCTCTCTCTCTTTCTTCTCTCTCTCTCTCTTTCTTCTCTCTCTCTCTTTCTTCTCTCTCTGTGTGTACTTTTAAGAAAGATACACCAAAATTCAAAGGAAGGCACAGAGATTCTCCACATGCCTTCTGCTTCCATATTCAGAAGTCTCCTCTTTTATCAACATCAATATCTCTCATGTGAATGGTATTTGCCAACAAATACCCCAAAGACCATAGATTACACTGGAGTTTATCCTCATTGTTGGACATGATGTGGCTTTAAAACAGGTTATTATGGGATAGATTCGGGATGAACAAGAAAGCTTTTAGCCAAGGTTCTACCCTGGTTCTGTGGAAAGGCCAAGGGGAATTTAAAACTAAACTGTCTCATAATGACATATAGCTATGTCCTAAATATCACAATATTTCCCACATGCTAGACCTGGTACTCTTGATTTACTACTGCAACTACTACTACTACTACTACTACTATCATTCAGTGTTTATTCCAGATGCTAACTTAATTCAGCATCCCATGCTATATCTGCTGAACCCAAACTGTGACAAAGCTGTGCAGTACAGGGAAATTTTTAAGAAGATTGAAGGTGTTAGAGCCAAATTATGTCACTGGGATTGGTTCAGATTGTGTCACATGTAAATTCATGAGTTTCTAAAGCCAGAAAACTTAATTTTTTGTAACTTCAATGTTTTATTTTTAACTTCTGTTGAACATTTTGTGGTTTGTCCTCATTTTTGATTAATCTTCAGTTGATTAGTAATCAATCCTAACTTTCCACCTTCCCAGGTTTCTAAGTTAATGATCTACTTAGGAATTTTTAAATTGAGAATGAGACCTCATAGTGTGAGCCCTTTGTTAAACAACACCTTAAAAAAAATAAAGCAATGTTATATTTTATTTAATCCCTTCAATTGTATCTATTTTAGAAGTTTGTGATTTCTGTATAAGCATTTTTTACAAATATAAGAAAAAATATAGTTTTTATAATTAAACACACATTCATTTATTTTCTCCTCACCAATTTATTTGTGAAAAAAATTAAAGCACAATCAGGTCATTTTTTGTTGCTAGAGTTGGAATTCTGTTCATGTGACTATCTTCTTTTAGTTTTATTGGAAGATTACTTTTTTGCTTTTTCTAGGATGTAGTTTCCCTCCAATCAGGTCATTTTTAAAATAAGTCATTTTCCACATTAAAGCAGAATAATTTAAGGATCTATTGTCTTTTTAAGAAAACTCCCTAAGGGACATGCTGCGGAAAAAGTGGTTCTGAGGACATAGGAGCCAGCCTCATGCTTCTGGTCCAGCCTCTGGAAACACGTCCCTTCTGCCTCTTGAGGAAGCCATGGCTGAGAGGCCATTGCCTAGGCTTTGAAGCTGGGGGGAACGGGAGAGAGTGAAAATGTTTCTTCACCTCTCAGGCCTCCACTGGTTCTCCCCATCCCCCAAGATTTGGGTTATTTTAGACTTTAAAATGTTTTAGACTCTAAGCATTTTAAACACTTAAAATTTAGAGCCTTTCATTTCATGAAGACTCAATTTTCCACAGAGGCCATACTATCATCTTGAAAAGTTAATTTTCTTTCCCCCTCTAAACATGACCCCATCCCATTGTCAAGGCCTCAGATTCAGAATCCTGCCCCAGGATTGTTCAGTCAGTTCTCATCTCAGTGGATCTCAAGTTCAAGGTCTGCCTGGGCACAAAGCAAATGTACGTGAGCCTAGACTACAAATCAAGAACCTGTCTCAGGAAACACACACAGTTCCTGTATGTTTTCATTGCCATCCTCCTAGAGACCATAAGGAAGAAATGGCAAACCAAGTTAGACAGTGTGTGTTAGCTTGTAGGGGACCAAAATAGGGGTGGAGGAGTAGGGTATAGGGGAGGGGATAGAGACTTGAGAGGAGTTGCGTTTTCAACAAAGGGGTCAGCAAGGGACAGAGCCAGTCCTAACAAGCATATACTTACAGGAGATGTGGGAGAGGCAGAGAGTGCTGTAAAGCCCAGTGGTCCAGGCAGAAGCAGCCCCACAGAGGCCTGTGTTTGAGCTATACTTCTTAATCTGGGTGATTTAGGCCCTGAGGATATTTGGCTATATCTAGAGGTGCTTGTGTTGTTTTGTTATTAGCATGGAGGGGTGTCATTGTAGTTGGCTTTTCCATTGCTGTGATAAATGCTGAGACTGAAAGCATCCTGGGGTGAAAGTGCTTACTTCATCTTGTACGTTATGTTCCATCACCCAGGGAAGACAAAGCAGGAATGAGAGGTAGACACTGAAGCAGAGACCATTCAGAAACCCTACTTTCTGGTTTGCTTTCAGGATCATCTTCAGCCTCTTTTCTTATATAGCTCAGGCCCACCTATGTCTAGGAATAATTCTACCCACAGAGTGGGCCTTCCTATATCAGTCAGCAAAAAGAAAGGAAGAAAGAAGGGGTGGACAGAGGGAGGGAGCAGGAAGGAAGGAAGAGAAAGAAGAGAAGGGAAAAGAAAGAAGAGAAGAGGAGAAAAGAAAAGAAAGGAAAAAAGAAAAGAAGAGAAGAGAAAGGAAGGAAGAAAGAGAAAAGAGACCCACAAATAAGTCCACAGGCCAGTCTGGTGGAGACAATTCTTCTAATTGAGGTCCCTTTTCTCCAAGTGTGTCACATTGGCCATTAAGATTAGCCATCACATGTGGTACTACTGGCATAGCCTGGACAGAGGCAAGAAACTCAGTTTGGTGTCCTTTGTACAAGACAGCTTCCTAAAGCAAGGAATGAGTCACCCCACATGGCAGTGACACATCAATAAGGGAGAAAGCAGAGAAATGGATGAGGTCAGAGATAACCAAGGTTGGGACGTGGCAGAAGCTAGGACAGGTACAATCTTTCTGCCAGTCTAGGCTTTGGCTCTTATGTAAGGGGGCTGACAAGCTACAGAGCATTCTGGGCCCATAGAGGAAGTGATCTGAGTTTATGAGTTTACCATTGAGCAGAAAATTGAATCAAGAGAGGCGAGGGGAGTGAGAAGATACTCAGCTGGTAGTGTGTGCCGTGGAAGCATGAGTATTTGACTTCAATCCCCAGTACCCATATAAACCCCAGGACAAGCTACACACTTGCAATCCTGGTGCTAGGAAGTGGGAGATGGGAGGATCCTGTGTCTTTCTGGCCAGACAGCATAGCCCAGTTAGTGAGTTCCGGTGTGTCCCAAAAATAAGATGAAGAGCAGCTAAGGAAGACATATGTATTGACTTCTGGACCTCATGTATACCCTATACTTGCTCACATGTGTACACAAACATGTACACACATCTCACAAGCAAAGGTGGAGGTAGGTAAGGGAGATGGTTTGGGGACCAGGTTAGGTTTTTAGGCAAGAGATAAAGAAGGACTTACATTAATTCTGAAGGAGTTTATCACTTAGAGCAACTAAACATCCAATGCTAATTTTCACACCCCAAGAAACAGTGAGCCCTTGATTCCAATTCCCAGTCTTTATCGAGTATCACACTGAAGGTGTATGTTTATGTAAAATCTAGTAGCTGAGCTAGGCAGGTAAGCTAGCAACACACACACACACACACACACAGAGAGGGGGGGGCTCAGATTCTTGCTGCATTTCAACAACTAAATAGTTTATGATAGTATAATTTAAGGTAGAGTAGATACATTGTAATTTTCCTGAGCTTGCCAAAAACCAACCAACCAACCAACCAACCAACCAACCAACCACTAACACTTTCTAACAATCCTTTTGAAGTTTATTTTTCTAAGGTACATGTAACCCAAAACTACTGAATTGCACAGGATGACCATAAAAGCTTAATACCTGATTTCAAAAAGGAGTAGAAGGAGGTTAGGTTTCCCTTCCTCTAGGTGTGTATTAAATCATCTCAATGGCTGTTTTCCCCTTAGTCATACAAGGCAAATGCTGGAATACTCACAATTTCAGGTGATTGTAAATCTGTCTTCCCCAGAGGTCTCAAACATCCTGGTTCATCTTTCCTCTGTGGGGTCTTCCTGGAGCTCTCATCTCTGGAACTGTTTGTAACCACACAGTGGGAGCCCCAGCATAGACTGGCTTCACCCCTGGACCCAGGACTGCATCTTTCCCCACCAACCTCTCTTTTATATTTAAATCATTCTATCCTTTTATTAGAACCACGCTATTTGCCATTCATGTCAGTGAAATATAAAAATACTCTACTTTTCTGTTTGGGGGATGGGTTTTAAAATAGAATTTAATTTTAGAGATCTTTGTATGTGCTGTTTGAATCTGGTCCTGCTTAGCCAGGTAGAGTCAGGGTAAACTTACAGCATGGTAGCAAAGCCAGGAGATATCACATCTCCTCAGCCTCCAAGAGCTGGCTTCTCAGTTTGCTAATGATACCCACATACACGAGAATCCTGCAGCAAACTCAATAAAATGGAAGTACCTTCATTGCTCCCCAAACCAGGGCACCAAGGTGTCTAGACAGGGAGGTGTGACTTTACTGCAGTCCACTTAAATGTCACTGCATTTCAGGAAGCATTTGAGAGTATTTCCAAGTAAAACTTGTATTCAAGGCTATAGAACAAGACCTTAGAAGTCAGCCTGGTTAGTCATGTGGCAGATGTTGTTCACATGAACAACGCACTCTTAGAGACTGGTTTCCCACAGGGAACTGTGTCTTCATTACCACATGTCTCCTTTCTTTTGACACCATATTTTGCAAAGTGTTAGAGGGTACATTGTAGCCTTTGCTTCTAGGGGCCCACTGTGAACACTTAGCATCAATGGATGATCATTTTGCCATGGGTCAGATTCTAGTGGGTTCCCATGACTTAGAAGACTGCCCAAAATGATCATTGTTGTCTCACTTGACATTTCTGTTTTGTTGGACAGCCAATATGTCTGAAGATTATCCTGACCAGTTTGATGATGTCATGGATTTTATTCAAGCCACCATTAAAAGACTGAAAAGGTCACCAGATAAACAAGTGGCGGCGCTTCCTCGAAGAGAGAGGAATCGGCAGTCTGCAGCTGCCAGCCCAGAGAATTCCAGAGGGAAAGGTCGCAGAGGCCAGAGGGGCAAAAATCGGGGGTGTGTCTTAACTTCGATACACTTAAATGTCACTGACTTGGGTTTAGGCTATGAAACCAAGGAGGAACTGATCTTTCGATATTGCAGCGGTTCCTGTGAAGCGGCAGAGACAATGTATGACAAAATACTTAAAAACCTGTCTCGAAGTAGAAGGCTAACAAGTGACAAAGTAGGCCAGGCATGTTGCAGGCCCGTCGCCTTCGACGACGACCTGTCATTTTTAGATGACAACCTGGTTTACCATATTCTAAGAAAGCATTCCGCTAAACGGTGTGGATGTATCTGACCCCGGCTCCAGAGACTGCTGTGTATTGCATTCCTGCTACAGTGCGAAGAAAGGGACCAAGGTTCCCAGGAAATGTTTGCCCAGAGCGGAAGATAAGGACCAAGATGGCAGAGGCAGAGGCGGAAGAAGAGGAAAAGAAGGGGGAAGGCAGCCATCGTGGGAGCCTGGTAGGAGAAGGCCCAGCTACAGAAAACTGGATAGGAGTGAGAACAGCCCGTCTGAGCACTCCAGCATGGCAGCTGATGTCACCAGAAGCTCAGGGCTGGTGTCCTTGCTGTTGCCAGCGTTTATCTGATACAGTCCACGGTCACCGATGGCGGTCCGAGTCGCAGATGCACGCAAAGAACCAAGCCAGTATATCTCCTGTGGTTCACTTTCACGTGTCTGAAGACGCCAGGGAAATGTGGCGATTCCAGGGTCACCTCTTGTCACTACATTTTACCACTGAAAGTAAGAAAGATGTATTTTCCTGTCACTTGATGGATTACACCCTGGAAAGAAAAAGTGGGGAACAAAAGCGGAGACGGAAAAAAAAGATGACAACCTTTGAATCTGAAAACCGGGGCCTGAGGTTTACTACATCCAGCATTTTGGGGGATGTTTGGTGGTTGATTTTAGATACAGAGTGTGGGGGATGGAGAAGTTGGCTAGGAATCCAAAAGGCTGTCCTCGTACTTAGAAACAAACCTGGAGGCATTTCCTTCATACCCTCAGAAACAGAAAGCAAGTTGTGGTTTTCGGCAGCATTCTCTTAGGAGATCTAGTAGTGAAGGCCCCCAGCTGCCCTGGCCAGGGAGACCCCGGGGCTTGGTTTACAGAGACGGATGTTACATACACAGCTCCGTTTATGCATGGTCACCAGTGACCAGAGAAGCTACTCGATGCAATGCATCTGTTTCAAATACAGAGATATAGAGAAGATATTTATTGAGATTTAAGTTATTGTTATTTATTACCATTCACTAATGAATTTCTCTTTTCTTCCCTTATTTATTAAAGTCTCTTTTCAAAGGTGCCAAAGTATATGTGCTCACAAAATACAAAGGTGACAGAAGGAAATATTAACATTGAGAACAAGGGTCCATTCTCTTCAGAGTATTAAGAGGGTTTTTGCTAGGCAAAGCTCACTTTACCTTTATAAGACAGTCCTTCACTAACTGCCACAGATTTCAGCATTTTTCCCCCTCTTTCTGTGGACAGGATCTCCTGTAGCCTAGGCTGACCTTGAACTTACTGCCTGGTCAAGGATGACCTTGGCCTTCTGATCCTCTGGCTTCCTGTGGTCTTGGCATGGCAGACATCAATCACACGGTATCATCACACTAAGAATGGAATTCAGGGCTTCATCCATGCCAGGCAACTGTAGGTACCAACTGGGTTACACCCCAGCCCCAGCTTTCTATCTGTTAAAGGGAGAGGTCAGGAGGGGCATCTCAGTCCCACCCCCTCCCTCACCCGGAGTACCAGTGGGACTGCTACCTGCTTGCATCTCCTCTTCTATCCACCCGAGCAGCAAAGTCCCAGCTCCGTCCATTGAGTGAGGTCTTCTTCCCCTTCCATCCTGGGCGATATCAGAACCACACATTCAGAAGGCTGAACTCCTCTTGGAAGCCCTGAACTTATTGTCACTTAAAGTGAAATGAACGCCCCTGCCAGGTAGCCAAGGTTTAGCCCTGCCGGGTGGTACCTCTTCCTCCATTCTTGCCCATGTGCCTCCTCCCTAAGGTCACATTGGCAGGAGAACGTGGGGAATCATGCAGGGAGAAGCCGTCTGCCTTTGCCCTTTGTCAAAGCTCAGTTGTCACCTGGGCTCAACATTTGCTACCCCCTCAAACCCCATGGATTCTAAGGAGAAAGATGGACAGGAAGAGACATCTAATTGGCCATAGGACATACAAGAGGCCCTCCTCTTTGTTTGGAGGGAAGAAGCAGAGGGTGGGAATGGCACCTCTCACTGCACTCCATAGTGTACCTGTCTGGCAGCTGACAAACAGGTCATGCCTTGAGTCCTATGTTAGAGCTTGTTATACATTTCATAAATGGGATTTTTTATGTAGAAGTTAATGTATCACTACCTTTGTGGCTGCTATCTCCCCAGAGTAGGACAGATAGATCTACAATAATAAATGACCAATTAATTGGCCTCTCTCAAATAATCACATCAAATTTCCAAAGTAACCAAGAGGTAAAAGTTACTAGACATCCCCTCCCCCTCCACGGCCCTAAAGACCCAAGTTAAGCATGGTTCCACACCCTCTGCGAGACTGGGAAGTGGGATCTGTATGCGCTGCTCTTTCACCTTCTCCTGCTCAAAATGGTGACAACCTCAGCTGCGCAGCACAATTCAGATGTAGTTCCAGACCCTCTGTTCACTTCAGAGATTCCTGACAGATGTGGTAGCTGATATCCCCAGGTCCAGACAGAGCCTCCAGCCCTCGGGGGAAGCCCTCGAGAGCTCAGCATCACCCACACATCCCAAGCAGGTTCTAATGAGAGCAAGCTGCTCTGCCCAGTCCACAGAAGGGTAAAGTTTGCGAATGTTCTTCTTTACTGTTGAGATCAGCATCTGCCACAGTAAGGAGCACACTTCTTTGGAAGTTCTGACCTCTCTGATGTCTCGGTCGTTTGTGTTATACAACCAAAGTTCTCTACAGACTTTATTTTTGTACAATATCATTTTGTAACTTTTTACAAATAAAAGCTCATTTCTATTGCTTTCTGTGCTTTTGTATTTATTTTCTCAAGAGCCAGTGGAGTTTTCCTGGGCAGGGCAGTCATCAAGTATTGATTGAGAGCTGTGCTCTTCACCACCACACAGTGCCATGGTTGGTCAACGACCATATTCCCCAACTTCTCATGACCAATCACTACTTGGATGGGAAAAGGCTCGGAAGGTTGTTCTTTACTTATGTATTCAACAAACATTTATGATGTACCTACACTGTGCCAGGCACCATTCAGAGCACTGTAGATCCCAAAGTGGCAATAAATAAATAAATAAACAAACAAATAAAAGTCTTTGGCCTTGGGGAACTAAGATTTTGTTTGGAAAAAGACATGGTATTTGATATGGCAATGACCCTTGTGGTGGCTATTATCAAGACTGCAAGCAGGGTACTGTGATCAAAAATAACAGTAGAGCCTACTTTACAGGTGACCTTGGAACTGAATATAAAAAACAGTGTCAAACAATTAGAGGCACAGCACCTTATGCAAGACCCTGAGGTAGCCAAGAGCCTAGATAGAGTCCCTGATTGGCACCACCTGGATGACATCTTTCCAGATGCCTCTACATTGCAATGTAGCAGATTTTCTAGAACTGTGCAAGCAGCTGTAGTTTACTGTGTTCTGGTAGGAATAGACTAGAGAGGTCATGTGACCATCCTGGATTGAGTGAGAGGAGCAGACAACACACACAGACACACAGACACACACATACACACACACTATTTGGGCATAGTGGTTTCTGGCTCACCAAGAAAAACAAAACAACCAGTGGCCAACTTTGGAAATGTCATTCAACCAAGAAGAGTGGGTGTGTTGAAAACTGGGAAATCCTTAAAAACAAAAAAGGAAACTCTCACAATACCTACCCCCAGGCTTGGGCTGCCTCAGCCTAACAGCTGGTTCTCTTCCAGGTGTGTGCCCTCGGACAGAAGCTGCTCAATGACACCAGGCTCTTCACTCTCGTGTGACCATCTTAGGAGGGTTTTTCCTGGGTTAAGCAAGAAATCTGGGGTGGGTGCCAAGTGAAGTAGGCTTAAAATCACTTTTAAAAGAATAAGTCCACTCTCTGCAGACTGTGGTGGCATGTACCTTTAATCTCATCACTTTCTGAACCTGAGACTCAAAATCAAAAAGAGTTCTGTGTGAGTTACAACTGAGTCACTTTGGAAACTGAATCCTGCAAGGACAGGGAACCTGAGACATTGCTGCCACCACCACCACCACATAGCCCACCCTTGCAAATAGCAGAGAGGGATTCAGGTCTCAGCTATGGGCCTCTGACTTTTTTCCACTGGGTGATGACACATTGAATCCTGAGTGTCTTGTTGCGACACGTTAGCAGGATTGCCACTGTCCTCCCATGCAATAGTTAACTCATCTTCAGCCTGAGCCACACGACATCCTGAATGAAATTAAAACCAAATGCTGCCAAGTCATCCCTGCAAATAAGTAAGAGTTGGGGAATCAAGGGAAAACACACACTTAGTCACACATAACTGCTCATCCCTTGCCACATCCCTAGGCCATGACAGGTGATTGTAATGGAGATGGGACTGTGGACAGGGGGTGGGGGCCAGCCAGTGACACTCCCGAGGGGGAGGTACATAGAGACATAAGTATGTAGACAGTGCCTTGACAGGAGCAACAGGTTAGCCTAAGAGCAGAGTGAAAAACACTACAGAATAAGGTCATCATATAAAATACAGGCAGACTGTCCTGCTAAAGTTAAATTCAGATAAACACACATAATTTCTTAGTATAAGCATGTCTCCTACAATCTCTGAGATGTGTGATACGTAAAACATACTCATATTAAAAAACATGGGTTATTTACCTGAAGTTCAAATTTAATTAGGTGTCCTATAGTTTAATTTGCTGAACCTGGCAAGAGAAAGTAGCATTGTAGCTGGAACTAGGGTGTAAGTAGGGCTGGGCGAAGAGGGAGGCAGAGGCTGGGCTGGGCTGGAAGACAGACATTTCAGGCAGAAAGGATAGTGTCATCCAAAATGACAGAAAAGCAGTGTGCACATTCACGTGACAGTAGGGAGGAGGTGGACTCAGGATAGACTGCCACTGGTAGAGCTGACGCACTGACCAGGGAACACAACTCTTTTTGGAAACCCAGGAAATATTTTGATTCAAGGACATATTGCAAGATCTATTTTATTTTTGACATAGTAATAAATATGTATGATCATGAATCCAACCTGTATTGAATTAATAACTATAACAAGACAGGAAAATAAGTTTTCTTTAACATGGAAAAGAAGCTCATGAAGGTGCAAGTGCCTGGAGCCCACGAAAGTCCTGCTGAAACCTGAGTGGAGCACAAGCAACATTCATTCCTATCCCAGCTTCCATTCCTTTGGGTTTCCCCTCCTTGTTATCTGCAAAACCAATCTCATCTGTGGCACAGCTTCCTCCCATCCTACCGTATGGACTGTCTTCTCAAGATATTTGCATGTGTTCCCTACCTAGAGAAATGCAGAGCTAAGGACAGGTTATTAATATCCAGAGTTCATTAATGAGTTTGTTTGTTTGTTTGTTTGTTTGTTTGTTTTGAGAAAAAAACAGAATAAATGTTCTAAAACATACTAGCCACTAAAGGAACAGAAAGTAGGAGGCAGATCAGAGGGAAAATGAACCATGTACATGGACAGTGAGGGAGGTTGAGAGAGGAGATATGCCCCCACCCTAGGACATTGGATCATCATAGAGTTGTATAATGCTAGAAAGGGGGCAAGTTTCTGAATGCGCAGAATAAGTTCCCTAAACTTGGGAAATTTCTTAAGTGTGTAAGAAATTTTAACCCAGTCCTTGCTCCATTCCTGACTCTCCTTTACTCAATTCACTGTTGGGCATCTATCACCTGCAAGGGGAAGATACAGTCACGTGAAGACAAAACCCTCCAGGGCCTGCCAGATTAAAGGAAGAAGTATAATGAAAACACTAGAAGGCACACAGAAGTATGAGGTTATGAGCCAGGTGATCCTGGTGGGGTGGAGAAAACAGTCAGGGATGGCATCCTAGAGGTGATTGCCTAGACAACTACTAAAAAGATATATAGAAATGTTCCAGACCAGAGCAGGCCAGAACAACTGAAGAGTAGAGCCATGAACTCTAGAAACACTTTTGGCTGGATATGGGCATCAGACTGTGGACTATATGGAGCAGGAAGGGATTAAGCAGCATCCTACAGTCAGGGTGACGAGGTGGAGCATAGGGCTTTACTCTGCAGGGCTCCAGGTCATTGGCCATCCTTGGGAGAAGATCAAGTTTGATCTTCCCACCTGCCTCTCTCTTTCAGGCTCACTACCTCCCCAGCTGTGAGGGTTTAAAGAAGAATGGCTCCCATAGGCCATTCAAAATATATAAATATTTGAATACTTCCTCATCGAGGAGTGGCACTATTTGAAAAGGACTGGGAGGTATGGTCTTGCTGGAGGAAATGAGTCACTGGGGTTGGGGGAGCTTTGAGGTTTCAAAAGCCCACACCAGGCCCTGTGTCTCTCTTTGCCTGGAGATCCGGATGTAGCTCTCAGCTACTGTTCCAGTGCCATGTATGCTGCCATGCTCCCTGCCATGATGAAAGTGGACTACGGCTATGAAACTGTGAGCTAGCCCCATTAAATGCTTTCTTTTATGAGAGTTGCCTTAGTCGTAGTGTCTCTTCACAGCAATAGAACAGTATCTAAGACACCTGCCCTTACTCTCCTAAGGTCTAAACATTCATTCATACATGTGGTCTCTTCAGTTAGGAGACTACTAGGGTTACCAGACGAGCCTTGTCTAAACTGTGCCCTTGAGCTATAGAAGGTCTCCAGAGAATCTGGGCTTCTTTGATTCTAACAGTAGAGTAATCCTGTCATGTCAGTTTGAAGAAGAGACATCTCCATTAGAGTATTAACCAGGGTTCTAAGGAGGCCATGCCGGGGAAGAGTCATTTAATCTCATTTAACACCAGCTTTTCACAATGCTCCTTGACCAAGGAGTGCCTCTGTCTTCTAATAGAAGTGTTCTGATGATTGCAACATAGGAACTACTACCCTAGAATCAAAAGGATGCCTCTCTCAGGGAAGAACTGCAGAGAGACAGCGTGTTATCTCTGTGTAGAAGACTCTTCCCAAAAGCCAACCAGAGTTGACAGAGTTGAAAGAGAGAAAAAAGTCCTGGCAGAAGTGTCTCTTTGGAGTTGCACATTTTATTGCCATTCTGAGCCCTCCCACCCCAAGACCTTTCCCTCTAAGCTGACAACACTCAATAGGAAGCCACTCTGTCTATTTTAAATGACTGGGAGGAAGTCAGAAGCTCGGTCAATCCGATGTTTGTTACTTTGGGGTACCTTGGCTTATCCACATGGCTACACACATTTATGATGATGAAACATCACAGGACCATGAAGAGAAGCAAAGCCACCCATAATAAATGGGCCGTAGTATGGATTTAAGATTTGGTATCAAGTCTGTTAGGAAGATGGCTCTGAGAAAGTGAGACATTCCAAAAGTCCCTATAGTCTACAGCTACTGGAGCTCATGAAGGGGCTGGTCCTCCAAAACCAAAGCTGCAAGATATCAATGACATGGGGCAACAACAGGCTATCTGAGAGGAGTCCTGGTATCTAATATTAATAGTGTAGCAGAAGCAAGCGGCTCGAACCAGACCAATGATTCTTTGCAAGGGACATTTGCAAGTAACGCTGTTTGGACAAAAGGGTATGCTATGTGATGCATTGTGGCTTCCTTGGAGAGATTTTTTTGTTTTGTTTTCTTTTGAGGGGGGTAGGTTGCAAGGGTGGAGGGCAAATCTGGAGGGACTTGGAGATGAGTGGGATTAGGGTGCATGATGGGAAATTCACAAAGAATCAGCAAACAGTTTTAAGAAATTAAGTGGGACACATCTAAAGAATTGTTCCAACTGCTTTGTTGAGGTTAGATGGTAGAGATGACAAAAGAAGAGTCAGGGAGGCTAGTTGAGACAGTCCATGCTAGTGGTGATAATGACTTGGACTGGAGCCTGGACAGGCTTGCTCAAGGACTGGGTGTGAGGAGAGCCAGGGTGCCAGGAGTGGAGATGGGACCTA
Organism: Mastomys coucha; assembly: GCF_008632895.1. Taxonomy (NCBI): domain Eukaryota; kingdom Metazoa; phylum Chordata; class Mammalia; order Rodentia; family Muridae; genus Mastomys; species Mastomys coucha. The sequence goes on from NW_022196914.1 coordinate 4,315,479, forward strand.
AAGTGTGTGAGTCTGATGCCAGTGCAGTGATGCTTTCCTTATGGGTGAGAGCTGGTGTCTCACCTTGGACCTCTTGTGTTGAGAAGGTCAGAAGACTGATGTCTCTCCTAGCATTCTAACCCCAGATAAAGCAGGGGCCAGTGCAAGGCAAGGATCCGAGGGAGCCTGCCAGGCCAGAGCTCTGGAATGCCATTAAAATCATGCATGCCAGGCAGGTTGACTAGGGTTCTGGGATGAATCTACCACTGCTCCCTCTGACAATGTTTAGCATGAAATAAAAAGTATGGCTTTCAAACATTGCCACATGAAAGAGTCTTGAGCAAATATGGCCAAAGCCTGTCTGCAGAGTATTCCCAGTGGCTGGATCCCAATCACTACTAGACTTATTTTTCTGTCTGGTTGTTCCAAACCCTGCACTATGTTCAACAGGACAACTGATTGACTCCTAGCAGTCAGATTCTCCTGCCAGTCAGATCATCCAGTCCATCAGAGCCCCACAGCATAGTCAAAGAAGCATTTTCGGGCTGGAAGTTGTTTTCGGCCCCAATTCTTCCCTTGAACTTGAACTCCGTATGTTTATTTATGAATGTTCCACAGAATCTCAGAACACACGTTGAGCTTTTGACCCTTTGTCTCTGTGGCATCATTTTCCAAGTCATGCCTTCTTCTAGAAAAAATGTTTTATAAATGTTCCAACCTCTTCACAGGGCTCTTATGGTCATTGCTCTTCATGTGAACTGGTCAATCCGACGACTGGACTCTTAAATTATTTCTTGGCATATATAGATAAGATACACACTAATCTTGTGTTCTCTGACCCAAGTATCCCTAGGAGATGGGCCAGGTCTGTAGAGTCCTGAGCACATATGTCATGTGTTGTACATGCTCAAAAATCATCTGTATTTGTCAGGACTTTGGTTAAAGTGACAGAAACATAGCATAACATGTTTATACACTAAAAGAGAATGGATGAGTTCAGACAGCTTCAGAAAATGTGATCCCATGATGCTATGAGGCATGGCCCCTCTCAAGCTCTCCCAGCTCACTAGTTTTCTCTGTGTTAGCTTCATTCTCAAACTACCTTCCCTCCCTTCCCCACCCCCATGGGAGCAGAGACGTGTGGTGGAAGCTACAGGCTTATATCAAACTCTATACTTCAGTAGAAAGAGTAAACTCTCCAACTGATAATTCCTAAAAGAATCTTTGGGGAGATGTTGATTGGCTAATTAAAAACAAGCACTAATTTCTTGATCAGTTGGGGGAGGGTTGATTTTTCTCTTCTGGTCTAGGGCATGTTTCTGATGTATAAAGGTGGATTTACTCTACCTAAATCACATGGACTGAGAACATGTAATGGGCTAGGTGGTGGTCTGGATGAGAAATGTTCCCTGTAGGCTCATGTGTTTAAATACTGGGTCCCAAGTTGGTGCTGTTTGGGAAAGTTATGAAACTTTTGTAAGGGTCCATAATTTGCCAAAGAATGATAACCCAGACTCAGATAGTATGCAAATGCAAAGAGTGTTTTATCCCACAAAAGTCTAGCATGCTGGGGTCTACCATCTACAAAAATAGAGATGCAGAAGTGAGCTCACAGGCCCGATTTAAAGCACATTAGGGGAATTCCAGGGAGGGGTAGGTAACCTCTGTCTTAATCTCTTCACTCTATCCTATTTCTAGGGACATTCCAGAACCATTGCTGGGGCATGGGGGTTTGGGGTGGAAACTTGCTGGGAAAGTCTGGAAACTGTTGCTAAGGAAGTCTGGAAACTGATGCTGACCCATTGTCCTTGCCTCAGGCTAGGTGTTGGGGCAGCTTCTGAGGCCTAGACTTAACTGGACTTGCCCAGTTCTTGGAAACAGAGATTCAGGTCTAGTTTCCTGAACTGCCAATTTGAAGCCTGTCATGGAGTCAGCCTGTCTCACTTTTTAGAAGGTCTCACTTTTTTTAGAAAGTCTCACTTTTTGCTGAAAAAAATGTGTCACTCATGTCACTCAGGGGAAGATCTTTGAGTTTTGTGGCCTGGTCCCATCTCCTGATTTGTCTCTCTCTTCCTCTGCATCTTGGTCTGCTTTCTATTGCTACGATAAAGACCATGACCATCATTGAGGAAAGTCAAGGCAGGAACTCAAGGCAAAAACTCCAAGGCAGGAACTGAAGTAGCTGCCATCCCATATCAACCATTAATAAAGAAATTGCTCCCAAAGACTTGTCTATTGGCCAATCTGTTGGAGACATTATTTTCAACTAAACTTCCTCTTTCCCAGATGAGCCTGGCTAGCATCAAGTTAACAAAAAACTAACCAGCACAGTACTTATGGATGAAATACATTACAAAGGATGAAACAACCTCCTGTTCATGCTGCCATGTCTACCTGCTTGCCACATCTTCCTGCCATGGTGAATTTTATCCTTCTAGAATTGGTAAAGTGTTCACTGCAGAAGCATGTGGACCTGAGTTTGAATCCACAGCACCCATGTAAAAAGTCAGGTGTTGTAGTGGGCACCTGGTCTCAGAAACCACCTAACATATCTCTCTCTCTCTCTCTCTCTCTCTCTCTCTCTCTCACACACACACACACACACACACACACACACACACACACACACACTCACCCACCAAAGGGGGTGAGATTCTGTGAAGGAGATTTGACACTATGACCTGAAGGAGTGAAAGATATCAAATATCCAACAGCAGATGTCCATAACAGAGTCATGTTTTGATGATGACATATTCCAGCAAAAGGAATTAGCAGTTCCTTTTTTCCATACCACTTTTGACAACCATCTGCTCAAAGAAATTAATGTTCTCATCTTGGCTGGCTGATTTGGCCATAAGATTGAGTTTACATAACAATTTAATCAGACCAGCAGGAAATAGGGCAAATGGGTAGGGCACATTTGAGATAAATATGAACATTGGGCCCCTTAATTATTTTCTATTACAAGAAAAGAGAGAGAAACAGACAAGAAGGGTAGGAAGGTGGAAGAAGAGAAGGAATTGGAAAAGGAGATGGAGGAAGAAGAGGGGGAGGAAGAGGAGAAGGAGAAGAAATCCATGAATGATGGCTGGCTGGCTGGCTGGATGGGTGGATGGATGGATGGATGGATGGATGGATGGATGGATGGATGGATGGATGGGTGTATGTATGTATGTATGTATGTATGTATGGATGGATGGATGGATGGGAGAGATAAATGAAGAAGAAATTACTTATTTGGTTATGGCATTCATCATACTAAAATTCTGTCCTAACAAATCCAGGTATAAAGACAATTTAGAGTACTTTCAACTAATAGAAAACTTTATTAACCCATCTCATTTATATTTATAAACATACACATGGTATATGCCACAGTACTAATTTCACAGGCAGGTCTATCATTGGTTGTTAAAATAAGTGGTCAGATGTTATAGAAGAATGGCTATCTGTATAATCTCAAATCTCAAAGTATCTCCCAGAAGATATTCATTAATTACATAGGAAGAAATGTCACAGCAAGCATCGTTTATTCCAGTGATCATGGCTAAGGTTGCCAGTAGTACAGTCCATTGACATCATGCTTCTTGATATAGTGCTGTACTGAGATGGATATATCAGTTCTGGATTGTTTTTCCAAACAATACAAAACCTCATTTGATTTTTGAAAACACATCAGAAAAACTGAAATTGGGAAGCAGTCTGCAGTATAACTAGCCAGTTTTGAACATATGTTCTAAGTTGGAGGGGATATGGCAGTGTGGTGTTTTAGAGTGGATTCTGTAAGATACATCTTAATTCTTGCTCTGCCTATCAATATACCACAAACTGAGGCAGCTGATAAACAACAGAATTCATCCTCCAGTTGTATAAGCTTGGAAGTCTAAGATTAAGGCACTGTCAGAGCTGGTGTCCAGTGAGGGCCTGTTTGCTGGCTTATAGAACAAAATGGTGTCTCCTCAATGTGTCCTTAAATAGTGGCAACAGCAAGGTAGATCTTTGAACCATTGAGCTCCGCTCTCTGAAACTCAGTTGTCTAACAGCTCAGAATTCTCCCAAGAGCAGCAGAGAGGTTCAACCAAGGTGAAGCTTCTTGACCATGGTCACACCATGCTGATGCTTTGGCCCGGCTTATTTATACTGTGAGATGTGGGAGCTTGAATTTCTTACACAAATATGTCAGCTTACATCAGCTCTTCATCACTAATGACCTGAACTTTCCCATTATCTAGGAAAAGAATTTGAAAGCCTCATGTCACAACAACAAAATTTATGCAAATCATCAGGAGCTGGAAGGAAGGGACCTCCCCAACAGCTAGTCACTCCTCTAAGGGATTGGTGAGCTCTACTCCCAGTCTCCCTTATTTCTCCTATCCATTGAGAAGTATTTGTATTTCATTTTGGTATCTGGAAGACCAGAGACTTCCCTGTGCCAGATCAGAAGATATCCCTCAAAGATCTAAAGCAATGAAGTTCTGCTTTCTGTAATATGTGGTAACCAAGACATGGCCTCTGTTCTTGAGGTCACTGATTCTCCAGGGAAAGGCCAAGGGTTGCCTGTTCACAATATAGTATAAAACCAGAGGCTAGACACAAAGGTGCAGGAGCCCAAAGGAGACAGACAGATCCCTATGGTCCTGGCGTTGTAATTCTTTCTCATCAGTGGGAGCAGGTCCTAGACGACTCCTTGGAAGCAGAAACCTGGGCTTCTGGTGTCCACCATAGACTTGTTGCATTCATATTTTTTAGGGTAAATGAAGGAATCATCATCTTGTTAGTCAATTCAATCTCATTCTTGGGAAAAATATATCCAAATTGTAAGTAGATGAAACTTGAGCTCTTCTCAGTGCCCTGAAATTTTTATTGCTTATCATCTTTTTCTTTTTAGTTGATGCAAAACACAACCTAGTATAAAAATAACCATTAAAGTGTGCAATTCTCTATCATTTAGTTGTATAATCACCACTTGTCTCTAGTTTCAAAATGGTTTTATCACCTCAGAAAAACAGTCTTATCCATTAACAATTTACCCCCAGTCCCTCTTTTATCCATCCCTAGTTGACCACTATCTGTTTTCTCATCCTGGTGATTTGCCCATCTTGGATATTTCAATAGAAAAGGAGTGTTTCTTCCATAGGGCATGTTTTGGAAGTTCATCAGTGTTGCAATATGCATCAGTCTTATGGCTGAGTGACACGTCTTTGTATAAAGATTTACCACTCTTTGCTTAACCCCACATCCACTTATGGACAGTTAGACTGTCTCTACTCTTCTATAATGAACAGTTGTGGTGAAAACATTTGCATGCAAGCCTCTGTTTGGACATATGTTTTCTTTTCTCTTGTGTCTATTCCTTGAAGTGAAATTTCCAGGTTGTATGGAACCTCCTGACTTTCTCAGGTCTCACTGATGATTTTCCATAGCAATTTCATCACTTAACTCTCCAGTATTGCCATCAGCATTACGATTACAGCAGGCTCAAGCACTATGTTTTAAATCAACACTATGAGGTTGACATCATCCTTGTCCTCGCTTTGAAGATGAAGACCTAACATCACAGTAACTGGCCTCTAGGCAGGAGGTGTGTGTGTAATCTGTGTGCAGATAGAAGAGTAGAAAAGAAAGGCCCAAGATGTATAGGGCATCTTTATTACAGAGAAGATCCTAAACTAAGTCTTGAACATTATGTGAGTATCTGTCAGTAGCTGTGGAGGAAGTCTACAGTCTCAGGAAAGCAGTAGAGTTGAGTTAACATGCAAAGGCACTAATGTTTGGGATAGCCTCAACCTGTGATCAGCCTGGGGTGAAGGTATGGGCGGAAGGGCCAGCCTCCTGTGAGCACAGCAGGTCATGTTGCTTTTTCTTGCATTCTCTATCAGATGTATGGCATTAAATGCCCACTAGACATGGTGTCGAAGATGAGAGGAAGGCAGGTAAGTCTTAAGGAGATAAACAGAGTTGTCACCATAGCAATGCTTCTAAAAATCAAAGAGTCCCAAGCAGTATAGTAACTCAGCCCTGAAATCCCAGCATTCAGGAAGCTAAGGCAGGAAATTATTCCAAATTTTAAGTCAAACTTTGTTTCAGGGGAGAAAAACAAAAGAAACAAACAAACAAAACAAAGGAAATAATCCCAGAGAGGAGAGTGGTTCTAAAGAATTGTTCAGGTAATTTTCTCCACAGAGTCACAATGCCCTGATGAAGAGGATGGGTGGTGAGGTGGTTAGGAAATGAGGATTTCCCACGGAAGTCATCAAGGAATAATCTGATTAGCAGGGTTTGGCTGGAGGAGAGCTCTTAATGCCCTTGATGCTTTTGAGTTATTGAAGAGATGCCTGTCTGGCTGAAGAGCAGGCAGTGAGGAGAGGAGCCCCTTGACAAGGTTGGGACAGAACTTACTGCAGACCAACTCAGATTTTATGGATCACCAAAAATCTGACCTGTAAAGGCACACAGATGCTAATGGAAGGCTTTAATCTACCCCCCATCCCTGCCCTAAGTTCTCCGTGGGAGCAACAGGTTTGTCAGAGAGAGGGAGTGTGGGTTTTCTGAGACTGGTCCAAGGACTAAGTCACTGGTGGTAATCGAAGGCTCAGCCCAGAGCAGTGACAGTGAAGAGCTTAGTGATGCTTAAGGGTTGGAATGTTCAATGTGATAATGACTGGATGTGAGGGGAAAGAAAAAAGGAAGAAAATCAATATACCAGGTCTTCACTAAAAGGATTTAGTTGTGCCCCCCAGAATTACATGTTGGAAGCTTAATTCTTTGTATAGTGGTGCTGGAGGTAGTTGGTTGTCATGAGTTCTTCCCTCACAAAATGTGTGGGGTGAGAGTGCTATTACAGAAGTGGGTTAAAGACCACAGGGTGGGCTTCTGACAGAAGGATCAACCCCACCCCTGACTCTGACCTCTCTCACATACTCACTCTGCCATGGGAAGATGCAGCAGAAAAGTCCTTGCCAGATCCTGGCATCTTAAGATGGGACTTTTAGGCTTCCAGAACGGTAGGAAATGGATTTCTTTTCTTTATAAATTACCAAGTTTATGAGATTCTGTTATGGCAACTTGAAAACACACTCGTCCAGCTGAGACTGTTGGGACCCAAATCCCCCAATTTCCAGACAAACAAACCTTTGCAAGACTAGGTGACCAAGTAGTTAAAGTGTGGGTTTCCCAGCCCTCCCGACACTTAAGTTGTCATTATTTCAGGTGCGTATCAAGTGACTCATCCTAAGGCTGTCATTGCCTCACAGAAAACCCATGGTCTGACCTCACATGTTTTGAATGCTGGCACACCGTGGCAAAAGCCATATAATGAGAAGGCACCAGAGAGAGCGAACGACGTCATGAGCCAAATTGAGTCGCTATTCAAACGTGCACTGTGAGCTCCTTACATGATCACCTAATTATAGCTCCTAAGGAAGTGCCGTACAATAACATGCTGTACAGAGGCCAGTGAATACTTGTCAGGGGGCCAGGAAGTCCTTTTCATCCAAGTTGATATTTGGAAGATAATGGGTAACAAGTTCAATGAGGTGCTTGTTGAATAGCTCATCAATCTTTCATCTCTGAATAAAAAAAGGCCCATCGAGCTCATTCACCAAACAGTCCTTTGCTGAGACCGGACAAACAAGTATGATCAAAAGTACAGCTGACCTACGGATTTCTCTCCCTGCGTCTTGGTGAAAGAGAGCCAAGAGGTCAGAGTTCACGTAAATATGTGTATATCTCATATGCAACAAGATATCCACATGCCCGCGGCTCCTCTGGATCACTAAATAGGATCGCTATCCATTTCTTTCCAAACAGTTTGATTTCAGTGACTGAAATGATGATTTAGCTCCCTCCTACCCCCAAATCTGATGCCAGGTTTTGAAACTCAGTCTCTCCCAGCACAGAACCAGGCGTTTCCATGGATCTATGCTACTTCACAGCCAGCAAGTCATGGGGTTCTTCACCAGCCCCTGGGCACTGTCCCTCAGAGCACCAGGGCATCCCACACAGGGTTTGAATTGAGGCAATGGTCAATGCAACAGACTGCATGAGAATCCAGCTGCAATTCAACAGTCTGGGATAAGTCCTACATTCTAATATTTTCAGAATGGAAAAAACTGATGTTGTGGGGGTTACACGTGTGTCTGAGTTACTGTTTAACATGAACAACACACAACAAGCTCTTCAATGAGTGGAATTGTACTGGCTAGGTCTGCTTCCCCCTTATTTCCCTGTAGGATGCTTTCCTTGTGATTCTTCAGGCCCTCCAAGGTCTTGTTATGCTTAAAATCTGTGCCATTTGTATAATGTGCCAATATTATCAGTGTTGTTGCCGACTATTTTGGACCTTCTTACCTCCCTTAGTTGATGAGTACTAACTGCCCATGTATTTATACAGATAAGGTTTGAGACTGGCACCATAAGAATGGAAGATATCTTAGTCACTGCTATCATGTATTATAGTTCACATTATTGCTGGAACCCTACAAGTTCCACTTAGGATTCTTTGTTACAAGAGCTATTCCCCCCAAAAAGCCTCACCGGTGGGAGAAAAAAATGAAGGACCTTTGCCTCTGCTTCAAGGAGCCAAGGATATTCCCAAAGAATCTGCCTTCTCCTCAGTTCCATGAGAAAGATGCAAAGTTAACCCTCTCTCCAGTGGTAAGATATGAGCTCACCCTGCTGAGTGGGAGGAGAACACCGTGTAGCCTCAAAAAGAGCCCCCCAAACCCCGCTGTGACTTAGTCACATTTGGTTCCACTTTAGATAAACAAGAGAGAGGCAGAGCTGGCTTCCTCCCATCTGTGGAGTCTGGCCAGGCCCGGCCTCTTCTCCTCACCTCACCTGACTCTCCTCGGTGGATCACTTTCTTTCACCCTATCCTTAGCTCCTGCCACCTAGAAAATTTTCTTCAGATGGGAGGACTGGCAATCAGTACCCTGTCTTGTGCAATCAAATATCTCACCCTGAAGACATGCTCAGTCTCCCTGGCCTCCGCTCAGTCTCCGGCCTGCCGCCAGCCCAGTGCCCACTAGCCTCACACAAGAGTGGAACAAGCCTTTCCCCGGACTCAGAATTTCTTGGAGGAGAAACAGCAGGTGCCCCCAAGGTTAGCCCTTGGGTCACATAGAGTGATGAACTGTCTTAGCAAAGAAGGCAAAAGGTCTGGGGATTTGAAAGGCCAAGTAGACTTCATTGAATTATTATTAATTACTACTGTTATTATTTTAGCTGTATGGTTATTACCTGACTCTGACTACAAAGAATTTGAATATGTCCTTTGTGGCATTCCATGGGGGGGGGGGGTGGAAATCACATTATTTTAATGGGTTACAGCTGCAAAAATAAAAAATAATTTCCTGTCTCCCTTAGACTATACCCTTTTACATAAGCCTCTGTAGATTGGCCATATTCAGAACCATGCTATAGAAAAGTCAAAACGTTTTTTAAAAAATAAAAGTTTTTGTAAGTAAAGTGTTGGGGTGAAAATCAACCTGAATCCCAGAGTTATTTGAGGTTGAAGCCAACTCTTGCTTATGGGCTGCTCCACATCACTGCTCCATCAGCCATGAATGGTCCAATCCCTGGGGTCACACACGGATCTATTCCCTAAAAGCAAAGGTGATTTGCTTCCAAATACTTAACAACCATTATGAAGCCGGGTGAGGACTAACCAGGGTACCGAGGTGTATACCTGTCACCCCAATGCTTGGGAGGTTTCTCACAAGTTTGAGGTCAGATTGAATGGCATAGTGAATACCAGAGTGGCCAGGACTACATAGTAAGGCCCTGGCTAAAACAGTGAGGGTGCTTAGGGGGCAGAGTGAGGGAAGCATAAATTGAACGTTGGAATTAGCACTGCAGTGGGGACCTGGGGCCCCTGTCTTTCCAGATGGATTCTTATTATAGCCAGATTGTGGAGAAGTTGGTGGAGAGGTGCCTTTGATGAATGACCTGGAGTGGTAGAACACCCTGGGAGTTCAGAAAGCTATTTGCCAACCAGAGCAGAAATATTTCACTGACCTCACAGCTTGCACACTGGTGCCAGGACATGCCCACTAATATCATTCCTGCCCAAAGGGACCAGACAAGAACAGAAATGAGGGGATAGCCATGACTCAGCTCCTGTCTATAGCTGATGAGGACTTGTTCTCCCACAAGAAGCTTAAAAGTCTGTATTTCAATTTATCAAGTACCCTATGCTCAAAAAATGTCATGTGAGTCACATCAAACGAGCTTGCCACAGAACATTTTACTAACTCCAAGGAGTTGAGACCACCTGGACCAAACCCGACATGGAAACATAAGCCCATCAGTTCGTTCACAAAGCCCTCCTTTTCTCTCCTTACCACAGCCTTTGCCCTAGGATGGGTTACCTCATGGCTCACCTATTTGATCACAAGACTGTAAACAGGCGATGCTCTTCTGAGAGCATGGCCACCTCCTACATCAGTGACTTTCGTCATGCAGAGGTGTCATTTTATTATTTGCTGATGCATCTGCAGGGTCTGAGCAGAGCTTGACATTCAGGGGACACAAACAGAGAACGAAGGGAAGTATTCTTCTCTTACTGTCAGGTCCTTACTATCATATCAAACAGCAGCATCTAATGGCATTATGTGGTCCTACAACCCAGCTTTATTTGACTCTGAACATAACTTGCATAAATATGAATATATTGTGTAAACATTTCATGCCATAAGAGTCCCAAATGGAAAATTGTAACCAGTGCATCTCTGGTAGACACGGCCTTCATAATGACTTCTTTTTTTCCACTAGAAATGTTGAATATTTTGTTAAGCATAAGAAAATAGTTCCAATTAGTAAGCTTTTTGTTTTGTCTTGTTTTTACAAAACTCACTATCAGGAATTGTCTTGAACAAAAATGGTCAGGAAGCCACCCAGCCAGTAAAGCTTCGTGAGCCTGAGGATCTCAATAGGATACCAAGAAACTATAGGAAAGAAGCAGCTTGTAATGGCCGCACTGGGGAAATGGAGAAAGGGGATCCCGGAGACTTGTTGGTCAGACAGCCTAGTCAAGTTTCAGGCTAGTGAGAGAACCTCACAGAGAGAAAACGTGTGGGTAGGGGGAAGAGAGGGAGAGAAGATCACGCCTGAAGTATTACATGTGAGGTCACTGACCTCCATATATATAACACATGCACACACACAAACCTACACATGCACACACATGCACATACACACTCAAATACACACATACATGGGTATGCACACATCTATGCCCATGCATGCACACACACCCATGCTCACGCACACATACATACACATACACATTCACACACACACACACACACACACACACACACACATGCATGCACACACTTACAAAAAACAAACAAACATGTTTAACCTGGGGTTGAAGCCCAGCATGTGTGGACTCTCTGTCCAATCCCAGCATGACAAAAAAGGACAAGGTCTTTGTGCCACAATGATGTGATTATATTTAACATTACTAAAGTTTATAAAGTGGTTAAGACTGTACATTTTATGGTGTGTTTTTATCACAACAAAAAGGTGGAACACATGCACTTCTAAGAAAACAAAAGTGGTCCTCAGCCACCCTTCTTCAGAGGAGGAAGCCGACTTCTTTAGCACTGACAGCAAGGAATGAGGCCTTGAGAGGGGGCCTACACCCTTGGTGCTGGAATTCCACTGCCCAGCCTTGGGAAGTTGAATGAAGGAAAATCATTTGCTCCTCTCTAAGTTTTTGCCAACTGACTCATCAGGGATGGAGAAACATGGAGAACGTCAGCACAAGATTGCAGAGGACCACTCCACCCCCATCCCCACATCCAGCCGTCATCATAGTCAAACACCATAAAATCTTCAGTGAGATCATCACATAATAGATTCTCCAATAGCCATTTTCAGATCAGGTCCCCAGGACATTTTTCCAGACCGCAGGATAGTGCTGGATGCCACTGCTGGCTCTAGAACACATCTCTGAACTTCCATTTCTTCATGAATGAAATAATTCGTTGTGACATTCTTGAGGAGGTAAAGTGGCCATCCAAAGATAAAGTCAAAGCCAGTGTCAAATGGTGTCTTATTTTTAAGAAAGCACATATTTTACTCAATATTACCACTACCATACAGCACCCTCAGGAATCCAGAGAAAGAACTGCTTCATTCATAAAGCCAAGATCAAGAGGTTGCAATGGACCAAGGCTGAAGCATCGCTTGGGCCTCCTCTCTCAGTTCAGCCACATCCCTGCCAAGTTCTTGAAAGGACCTGTGTAAATACGTCTCATATTGAATCTCAGAATCAGGAAGAACATGAGTACTGCATGTTGCCTTGATTGTGATTCTTGAGGAAGTGCCTGTGACATCCAGTCAGCATCATCCAGGGCTTAGGTTGAAGTTAAATCGCTGGGGATGGGACCCAGGGTCGCGCATTTCCAATCATTACCTCCAAATGACTAGTGGGCAGCCAAAAGCTTCAGAACACAGCTCTGCTCTCATTGGCTGAGACACTCCTCTGAGGGACTGACTGAGTGCATAGCTTGTTCTCTAAGAGCCTCCTTCCAGGCAACATTTTTTTTTTCAGCAGCTTGTAAGATTCCCACAAGCCATGAGAATGGACTGGATAAAGAACATCACTGATGGCATTTTGGGTTTAAAAAGGGGGATGGTCCAACTCCTATTTCTTGAAGGATGACTGCTACAACAAATGGCTGACTGTGAAGTTAGCAATGCAGCCATGACCACAGCTATGTGCCACCCAGACGCTGCCCATGAGGATGACTTACACCCCAGTCACGACTTTGACTTTTGCGGGGTCTCTGGTCTGCATTCCTATGAGATCAGCTGACATTCCCTATATTTGAGATATTTATGAACAATGCCCACAAAATGCTACCTCGGGGCATAGAAGCTCTTAAGCACAGAGTCAGCTTACCCACACCTGCTCGCTTAAGTCTCCTGGTAAGTCCCTATGCCTTGGTTTCTTTAGAAGCAAAACAGAAACTCTGTGCTGCCCCGCCTCTGAGCAGAGTGGCCAGGATCAAGAGACAGGATTTGCAAAAAGCTGGGTGGCACAGAGGAGAAACCTCTGCCTACATTCAGATGCCCTTGTGTGAATTATTCTCTCTGGGATTTGGGTGAAATTCAAAATGGGCAGGTTATACCGCCTGCCATGGCTCTTGCCAATACACACTCAGGGAAGAGAATTGAAGAGGATCCAGCTGCTCCTTCTCACCCTACACAAGCATTTCCGAGCTTGGCCTTGGACTGTTCGGATCCATCCATATACTTAATTCAAGAGCCCACGTGCCCACCCATCTGGAGCTGTCAGCCTAGGATGGTTTCCAACCCTGAACAATCCTGGAGGAAGTGCAAGGGACACTTGAGGGGACAGTACATGGAGGTGATGACTTCATAATCACCACTGAGACATTCTGGATTTTTTCATTCCCTGATGCTTCCAGGTAGTGCGCCCTTCCTTATTTCTAGACTCTTGGGGTGCGGTGTTTCTTTATTTTATCTCAGTGGGTTCACAGTAGCTTCAAGTGGGGAGGGGGATGGCTTAAAAAGCCAGCAAAAGCAATAGCTTGGGAGAGTGACCTTTGCTCAGAATCCTGCAGAGTCTGAAACCTTGTCAGAGAGGGCTCAGAACAATGTGCATTCACCTACGTCTATTTTTAAAAGAACAATCTGAATGTTAAGTAGACTTCTCAGTCTTGTGAAGAGACTCCGATATGACTAATTACGGCTGAGAAAGTTATCAGGATAAAATGAGGAGTTGGATTTCAGTTTCTCTGGTCTGCATTTAAAAGACAAAGGACTGTCTCTACAGTTCTTTCAAGGACCAATAGAAGGCAAACTAAAGCATGAGAAAACGAGGAGTTTAGTCCACAATTACAGGCAAGTTCATTTTAGTTAGGCCAAGTTGACATTACAGTGGAGAGATTTATGTCTATTCTACTGGCCCTTTACATAACCAAATCACTGCTACTTGCTGTCCTGGCCTATGGTTAAGTCTTTTTCTTAGGTTGAATATCTCATTTGATTTTGACAACAACCTCCATGGGAAGGGGTTATATCCACCTTTTAAGACTACTGTAGGAAACTGCCATAAATGAAGTGGCTTCACCCCCAGAAATGAATATTTTTGTCTCATGGTTGTAGAGGTGTGCTAGAAGTCAAAAATTAAGCTGGTGGCAGGTCTGGTGTCTTCTGAGGTATCCTTCCCCATCAGTGTGTTCCCATGTGATCTCGCCATGCATGAACGCATGCCCATCTCTATTGTCCTTTCTTGTGTCCAAATTTAATTTTTGCCTGGGAAGGCAGTAATTCTGAGGATTGACTCCAGGGCTTTAGTCATACCGTTCCGAGTGCTCTACCACTCAGCTCTGTGTGTGTGTGTGTGAGTATGTGTGTGAGTGTGTGAGTGTGTGTGTGTGTTCGTGTGTATCATGTATGAAGAAGAAAACATTTATATTGGCTCACAGTGCTAGAGGTTTATGCTACATGGACTGTTCTCATTACTTGGGACCCATATTAAGACAGAACATTGTGACAAGAGTGCTATGGTAGAATAAAACTGCTTACCTCATAGATGCCAAAAAGACTGAAGAGTAAGCTGGGATCTGACCCACAGCTTCTTTCACAGGCATCTTCCCAATTACCTGGAGACCTCCCTTAGCGAGACTTCCCTAATAGTGTCACCCTGGGAACCAAATTTTCAACATGTACGACTTTGTAGGACTCTCAAGATCAAAGCCCTAGCAAGGCAACACTTCTAAATAGTTTCAGTCTTAGGTACTGGGATTAGGGATTCCTATAAATGTATAGATGATACAATTCAGCCCATGATAGGGACACTGAGGCTCACAGACATGAGATAACCTGACTCAGCTCACACAGTACCTGACAGAGCTGGGATTCTAGCATGGGCCAATAGCATTCCAATGTGTGATTATAGAACATGAACCCAAGGACAGCAAAGCTAACGGAGCACTGCATAGCTACTACAGTATAACCTCAGCACCAGTGAGCTGAGAGCACTCTGCCCCCTTCCCCTGGGCCTCGTGTTTCTGGTCTTTAGAACACAAGGGCTTGGAGCAGAGTTCTCTAATGTTCCCTCCAGGGCTACTCATCTTTCTAACATGGATTTGCTTATACACAGCATTCTGGAGGCCTTCTTCTGCCTTTGCTGGGTGTCATGAGACATGGGGGTCTTAACCATGACTTGTGGGATACTCAGTCCTTATTGCCTAAGCTTCTCAGTTATAACATTGTTCTTAGAAGTAAATACAATCTGCTTGACAAGTGTCTGCTCTGCCACAGCACATGTTATGATACAATGCCCGGGTGTACTGAGGCGAAGATGCCCGTCAAACATCTCGGTGATAAAAGATCATCTGTTCTTTTGGGTGTGTTTTGCTGTTTTGTTTACACTTTTATAGCACTCTATAAAGGAGAAAATTGAAAGATGATTTCACATAAATTAAAATAATAATGCTTACTGTTGTTGATAGTTTAGAATGACCCAAATCTTGGAAGACCCAAGGAATTCCAGTCATAGCAAGGTTAGGATTTCCACATCTGGCCTTGAAGTAGATGCATTAGGCTTCACTGTCAAGCAAAGGAGAGTTATCATGTATAACTCTCTTAGTTGACAGCCAGTCTGAGATCTGAGTAGAGGAAAGAACAGGAGACAGAAAAGCTTGGGGCATAGCCCACAGTTAGACTTTACTCCCAAGGGCATGGCCCAGAGACTAGCTTCTACTTCCTCAGAGGCTCCTTGGCTCTGAGAGGGCCCTGATCAGGAACAGGCTAGACTGTAAAAGGACTACATCCTTCTGAAGCAAACAGGGAGGTCTACAACATGTTTTGTTGTGTTTTCTTATTTCAGATCAGACACATTTATATTTAATTTTTTTTAAAAAAAATTATTAAATTAGAACCTCAGAGGGAAAAAGCCTGTGTATTCTTCCTGCTGGGGTCTCTCTTCAGAGAGACAGAATTAGGCCATTTGTCACTGAGGAGCCATAGAGATTATATAACTCATCCAACCTGCGAGTTGAACCTGGGTCCCCTGCCTCCAAAGCTTTTCTCTACACTTTGTACCTTCAAATGGTAAGATTCTCCCCACCAAAGGAAAGCCAGATTTCATATTTTCCAAGCAAAATCAGGGGAAGAAACAAGTCTCTGTACTTCAGAGGCAAGATTGCTGCTGGCCATTTGTCATGGTTAACTTGCTGTTTTTCATAAACAAGGGGCCGTGGAGTCAAAGGGACCAAACAGCTCCCCATGAAAAGAGCACAATACTTGTTCAAATGGGGAACAAAACAAGGGCAAAAAGACAGAGGCTATATCAAAATAGCCTATGAGAAATGCAGAAGACAACTTTCCCATTATTCTAAATTTGGAAAGGTTTCAGATGTTGTCACAGCCAGCATCATGAGGTCCCTGGTGTTGAACATGGCCAACAGTGAGGATAATAGGCACTAAGTCAGGGTCCCAACTGGCTCCAGGAGAAGCTGGATCAACCAGACCAGAACCTACCCAAGACAGTCTTAGCCAAATCCTGGATAACCCTCATTGAATGATAAACTCTCAAACATGCAGAGTCATAATTTCCCTGGTAACAGAGCATCCTATTGGCTACCATAACACCTCATGACTATGGGGCTCATACAGACTTGGATTGCTGTATAAAAATAGGACTTTCATGCACATTCACTGAGACATTAACAATATATAAGCCCCAAAAGATAAAACTCTACTAGTATTTCATAATTTGACAACCTCCCTGTATCTCCTTCTCCTTCTTCCTTTGTCTTTTTCTTTTAATTAAACCTTAAAATATTCTTCTGGGTACTAGAGAGATGGATCAGGGGCTGAGAACATGTATTGCTCTTACAAAGAACCTGAGTTTGGTTTCCAGAACCCATGTCAGGCAGCTCACACCTGCCTATAACACCAGCTCCAAGGGATCCAATGACTTGGCTTTCATGGGCACTTGCAATCATGTTCACATACTCCACCCCAAAGGCACAGGTGCATAAACCTTATCAATCATTCAATCAGTTATCATCATCATCATCACCATCACCATCACCATCACCATCATCAGTGTATAAGACTTTGCCTGAATGCAGGTCTGTGTACCACTTGCATATATGGTGCCTGTGAAACCAGAAGAGTGCATCAAATCCCTTAGAACTGGAGATTCAGAATGTCGTGGGCTACTATGTGGGTGCTGGGAATCAAATCTGGGTCCTACAGAAAAATAGGTAGTGCTTTTAACAGCTGGATCATGAAACCATTCTCCAAAATTAAATTTAAAAATATATAAAACATACTGGAAGTTGACTGGGTGGCTAATACTGTGCCCATTGTACAGACAACCTGAAGGATCATAGTTTGTCTTTAATATCCTCACACAATCATGACATAGCAAATGAGTGTAAGTCCCAAACTCATGATTTGCTATTTCATATGAATTCAAAGATACCAACCATGCTACTTCAGACACCTTGATTAATGTAATAAATAGAACTGTGTCCTATGTTCTTCATTTCACTGTGGCTGATAGATAGCAAAGATCTGAGGAGAGGTACCAGGTATCTGGTCAGGCAGCCTATGAAGAGAAAGCCCAATAGTTGTCAGTCACCTATACTTCAAAGTGAATGATACACCCAAAACCATCTCTGGTTATTCAGCAGCGAACATTTGTTCATAAGTCCAAGGATACTTGGGATTAGGCAGCTACAATGTTAGCTGTGTATGTCCCAAGGGCACAATAAACTGCAGAAGCTAGAGTGGCTTGATGACCACAATCAGGTAATCTAGTGGGGCTTAGGCAAGGTAAGGAGTGGAAAGGGAAGGACAGCAAATTTGCTGCCTTAAAAGAATAGAAAGAGACAACACCCAGAGGAAGCTCCACTCCCAGGCGCTCTGACACACCCAGGATCAGAGGTGTGCAGGAACCAACATCTGCTCCAACACTGGGAGTAACTGGGACCAGGGGGACCAGGCACACAGGAACTCCACCAGCCCAGTGACTCCAGTTCCTTCCGGTTTGTCTGGGTTAGTGTTCTGAGCAGACCTTGGGCACAAGCTCTGTAGCCAGTCTCACAACTCACAGAGAAAGCCACACTCCCAGGTGATATAACAAGCCCAGGATCCCAGGATCCCAGAATCACAGGATCACAGGGTCAGCTTGATTCTGAGGAGTTCTGACACAACCAGGATCACAGGAAGGACAGGCTCCAGTCAGAATTAGCAAGGGCAGGTAGCACTAGAGTTACCAGTTGCCAGGGGGCAAGCGTAAGAAAATAAACAACACAAACCAAGGTCACTTGCCATCATCAGAACCCAATTCTCCCACCATAGCAAGTCCTGGACACACCATTACACCGGAAAAGCAAGATTCATATATAAAATCACTTCTCATGATGATGATACAGGACTTTATAAAAGTATATTGTATACTTGTATATTGTGTTATTTATAAAAGACATAAATAGCACCCTCAAAGAAATACAGGAGAACACAGGTAAAGAGCTAGAAGCTCT
>NW_022196914.1:4340050-4353542 GCF_008632895.1 Mastomys coucha
AAAAAAAAAAAAAAAAAAAAAAAAAAGAATAGAAAGAAAAAAGTACAGGTATCTCCTTGAACTATAATCACCAGGCCAATCCAAGTCATAAGATTCATGAAAATTGTCCTATCCTGTAGAACAAACAGACTAGAGGTGAGATCAAGTAATCAAATTACATTTCCAAAAGAAAAATTCTTAGTGCATCACCTCAGAAGACAGAGCAAGAAGGACCAAACTATGTATTCAAAATGTAAAAACAATCATGCAAACTTGAAAATGTATTAGTTGTTTGTTGCTATATAGCAAAATTGCTTCAAAATTTAGTAGATTAAGAAAATCATTATCTAAGTCCACACTAAAGAAGATTGGAGAGAATTCTGAATCTTGATGTTGGACACTAGGCATCTCCTGTATGTGTTTTTTGTTTTTGTTTTTTATTCATTCATTCATTCTTTAATGAGTCTTTCATAAAGTGGCAAGATACAAACCTTGCAGCCTCATTTGGATCCAAGCGTTCCTCACATCTTGTTGCTAAGTGTACTTGTTTTCTAGAACTTGCTTAAAATATTACCACAGATGGAACAGCTTAAGACAACAGAAATTCCCTCAGAGTTTATTCTCTCATAACCCTGGAGGCCAGAAATCAGAAATCTAGGTGTGGGAAGGGAAATGCTTCCTCTTACAACTCCAGGGAGAAATCCCTCCTTGCCTCTTTGCCTCTTCCTAACTTGTGGTTGCCAATCCTTGACTAGTAGCTAGCTACATCACTACAATTTCCTTTGTTTTCCCAGGTTTTTTTTCTCTGTATATGTGACTCTGTCTGTTTTTATATGGACACTAGCCATTGGATTGCAGGCCCTCCTTAATCTAGTATGATCTCATCTTAATTTAATATCCGAAAAGAGTCTTCCAAATAAAGTCATATTCTAAGGTTTTAGGTGGACATGGATTCCAGAAGGATACTATCCAATGCAAAATGCTAGCTGAACTGCCCAGAACCATCTTCTTCCTTGATAGCTGGGCATCCTTTGGCCAAGCACCATCTAAGATTACAATGATTGTGTTTCACAAAGATGAGACAATCTTTCTGAGCTTCTATAACTACATTTTTTTTGTATCAGCTTCTAACAAAATAATTCTAGCATCCATAAAACGCTTAAGCCATGGCACCATCGGATTCAGCATTATCTGTAACAGCTAGTTTACAATCTATATTTGAACAGGGGAGTAAGGATGATACATACATGTATAATGGGCTAAAAGGCTATATATACTATTTACATACTGTATACATAAACTATATAAAGTTGGTAGTATTGCAAATTTTACATATTTAGCAAGTGGAAAATAAGTATTTTATTCCTAAGTATTATTGTAATTAAGCTTTAAGAAGTAGAAAAAATAACTCTCTAAACTACATTCAAGAAAAACATTTAGAGTTGCTTCATCAGAATGTTAGTGCTACTTGAGGTCTAATGGTTGGGTAGTTAATTTGTAAAGCTATTCTAGTTGTGTATTTCTGTATCACAGCTTCACAACTCAGCAGCTTCAAGTGATAATAATCAGTTACCTTGCTCATTAATTTACATCTTGGTCAGGAGTCTATATGGTCTGACTCATCTCTGCTCCATGTGACCACAGCTGGTATGACTCAACTGGAACCAAATGATCTGTTTTATAAGAGTAGAAGCCCAGATGTGGTAGCTCACACCTATAATCCCAATGCTGGGGGAGGCCAAGGCACCAGGATCATGAGGTTTTTGCCAGACTTTGATATATAACAAGATCCTCCCTAAAGAGAAAGGAGTTCAGATGGGGAGCTTGGTTGTCAGCAAGCCTTTAATTCCTGCCCAGTTTGGAGTCATTAGCTTTTCTCACATTATGGCTACCCTGTTAGAAAACAGGTTCCAAGAGAAAGAATGAAAACTTCTCAAGGCCAGGGCCTCACCTGAGTCATGTCTAACTGGTCAAATTGGTACAGAACCGGTACGAATGTCAAAGAATTGTGGTCATGTTAAATCTATCAGTATGGCCCATTTCCCCCATTTTTTCCAATTTTATTTGATATGTATGAGAGTTTTGTATACATGGATGTCTATATACCATTTTTTCCTGGTATTCATGGAGGGCAGAAGGAAGCCTTAGATCTCCTGGAGTCACACACACACATACACACACCCTCACAAACCCATGCATGTTTATAAATGGAGGTGATAGTAGGAAGGTATGTGAGCAATCATGAGAGCAGAGGAAGAGACTGCTTGGGTGAGCCATGCTCAGGGAAAATTATAGATTCCTATCTCTAAAATAAGGAAGAAATCTCCAAGCAGACAGGAAAGGGAGAGGGTAACAAAAGCAAAGATTCCGGGGCTGAAGGTTGGCATACCTTCTGTACAGAATGAGGCTGGACCTCAGAAATATGTGAGATTGGCAGAAGGAAGGCACAAGAGGCTGAATCTTTGTTGTCTATGCCACACAAATGGATGAGAATTGCTGACATTGGGAGGTTCTTGGCAAAGGAATAAGATGATAGATTTAGGGTTTGAATAGATTTAATTTAGCCAGATTTTTGGTTTAACTCTGAAGTTAATCATGGATAGACTAGAGGAGGGCCAGATTGAAAACAGATTAGTTGGGAAGGAGACTCTGGAGCAATGCTGAAGGCTGAAAGTGGGCCTAAATTTTAGTAAAGGAGAAGGGCAAATGTAAGAAACTTATAGAGCATGTGCAGAAATGGCGCATAGTTAATGAGTTAGGAAGTGGGAGTTAGTATCATAATGATGGCTTCCAAGTTCCTCCTTTGAGTAACCAGTTAATCACAGTAGGGAACATAAGGTTTTATGGTGGCAGGTAATGAGTTCTGAGCCTTGAATAGTTGGTGGGTGACAGCCAGTGTTGGACAGGACCACAGGTCAAATGGACACTCTATTTGCTCAGTCCTGGTTCTAAGGCCCTTCCTCAACAAATACAAAACTGAAATCCTTATATGTGTGCCAACCTTCTAATAGAAGAAATAATTCTCTATTCAGCTCCAAAGGGACACAGAATCTCAAATGTAGAAAGGCCCACCCATGTGTGAATAGTAGTGAGAAAATCCTACTCATATTTGTCTTTTTATGTCCTTATATAAGAGTAGATATTGCCAAAACTACTACAATCAAGTGTTTATTCCTACTCATGACCACCACAGCAATTGTTGGATGTACATCCTGAATACGTTGTGATGTTTAATTTGGCTGTAGGGTGGTTGGTGGTAGTAATGATGTATGCGGTAACCTTTGATAAATTTCATCCTTGATGCAGTAAGCTTATAAATGCTAAGCATATAGAACAAAGTACTGGTCTGAGATTGACTTCAGATACAGTGCATCTCAATGAGAACAGGAAATTGGGGGCATCTGTTAATTACTAGAGAGAGACCCTGAGTCTTCACACAGCCCTTCATGGCTATAACCTTGTATAGACTGACTGGAACCCCTTGTGGCTCATCAAAGCTGATATAGTAATTGTATCCATCATGAGGTTTTTGTGGGAATCCAGCCATTTAATGCAACAAGGCAATGTAGAACTTACCGTGTACCACACATTCAGTAGACACTAATTCTTTCTCATCACCTGTTATGTTATAACACACATAGGACACACAGGACACATGGGCTGAAGTCCCAAAAAGAAGTGAAGGTAAAAGGACAAGAATGAAATCTCTAAAGTTTTACCTATAGAATAGCCACACCGCCCTTGGAAACTTTAGTAATAAAAGAGCCCAGTATGAGTTTGGTAAAATAGATTTTTTTTTTTTTTAAAAGAGGAGTGAGATGAAGTACATAGAACCAGATTTTGGAGCTTATTCTTAATTTTATAATTGCTTAATTCACTAGAGCAAATAAAAACAGGAGGGTAAAAGACAAGAATTAAGATTTAATTGCCTGATGGGGCTTATTTAACATGCAAAATTGACCCATGTGTATAGGAAATTAGCCCACAAAATTTTATTCTATTGACTCATTATTATTATAATCTTTGGACAAACTGCCAACATTTGTTTTCATTTTCTATCCACAAATACAACTTTTAGAATGATCCTTAATGTTGTTTTATTTCTACGGCCCTTGTACTTTCAAAGCATTCCCATGCCTTTCTAATTGACTACTGACAAAAAAATAAGACAAAGTGATATTGCTAATCATATCTGAAAATAGCAAATATTTAGTATAGATTTACTATATACCAGGTGCTGTGCCAAATCTCTACACTAGCACTCCCTTTAGCCCTCCTGACAAACCCACGGGGTAAGTATTACCACCATGAGGCCTGAAGACACGCAAAGGCAAGGCCCCTGCAGTCATCTGACTTCAAAGCACACTCCTCCGCTGTAAGCATCACAGGCTACAGTGAGACATAATCAGAGGCATGCTCTTTCCTAGCACAGCCACGGGGCCGTCTGATCTCATCTAATTATTTACAGCCTTATAAACAACTCTTGTGACACTGTACAGAAAAATTAAGCCTTTTGATTCCCTATTTCCATATTATGTTCCTAGATTAGTTCAAGACAGACATACAGCACATCATAGATTTGCCCCTCAATGGGAATCTGTACAAGATCAGCAACTGTTAAACAAAGACTCAAAATACCTAAAAAACATAGTAATAGGCCGAGTCTGTTCTTTTTTACATAGAGCACAATCTAATAATTGTAGTAGGAAATGTTAAGGAAAAAGCAGCATCAAGACTTATCAATCTTTGAACAACTCAATAACAGAAAGGACAAAATCTGTTTGTAAAAATGTAGTTTTATTTCATAAGCATTCGGGGAGGGGTGAGAAAACACTGTATCCTATCCTGTTGCTCCATGCAAATAGCTCTTAAATGAGATTCTTCAAATTTTACGTTTTTTCCATTCTGGTTCATTCTTTGACTCTTCATCATCAGATTCCACTTGGGCAAACATGGTTTTTGGCTGAGTTCTAAAACAAAAGTTAAAAAGAAGAGGAAACCGTGAGTTTGTATTTCTCGTATCAGGCATTGTCTCTTTGATCAAGCAGGAGCAAGTCTAGAAAACTGATTGCATTTCAATTATTAAATATAAATCATTCAGCTTCTGGCAAAAGAAAAGCATAGTGAAAATTTAATTATGTCAGAAAAAGAGCCAAATATTTTTTGAAGGTTTTCCCTCTGTGACAGACACTATATGTTGTCCTTCCCTCAAATAAAATGAAAATGAATCAATCCAATGGACCCTCACGTATCATAACTTCCCTCTGCCACTAACTGAGGCAGAATGTGACTATTTGGAAGGATACGCCATATGGCCACCCACAAGAGCCTACATGGCATTTACTTACACCTACCCAGGCTGTCTTAGACTTAAGTAGTACATGTGGCTGTGGTGCAAATTGGAGAATTTTAGCTCATAGTTTTCTTATCTGGCAAGATTCAAATAATAACAAACATGCAGTGACTCATACCAGTAAAAAACTTTAAAGTAAAACAAGTGGGCACCAATTGATCCCACTCCCCAGATCAATGCATGGAAATGTCAAGCATTTAGGACATACCCTTGAACACAGTGGTAACACTGCCATACAGTGTCACTGCTCAACACCACACCAGTCATCAAGCAATCCTTGTGGGAGGATCTCCAGTGCTCTGAAAGCATACCTAGCTCCATGACATTCCTATTTCTCCATTCCAAAAAAACAATCCCAAGAAAATGGCAAATGGTCATAATGTAGTTCCCTAAGCTCAAGCTATTTCCATCTCTACAACTATCTGGAGCCAAAGCTTTCCTCATACCAATCAAACTGGTTAACTCCTTATTACTTCAAGATACTGTTATGGCATCTATACACAGGTTACAAGTGTAACATTTCAAAAGACAGCTGCGGACTTTCATAGATCCCAGATATTAGAAAGCTGAGCCATGGGCTTTCAAATGTGCCACAGCCAAGCACTCTGGTGTTTGCTCTATGTTACGATCTAGCAAAGATGCTGGCCCCTGAGCAAATCTACAGAGGAACAGATGTATAAGCTTAAAAGAGCCTTTGAAATAAACATTTAACTTCTAAGGGTGTGTGCGCGCGCATCTAAAGCTATTTGGCTATATTTCACAAGACACCAGGTCGCCATTGTCAACTGTAACAAGTGTTAAGTACTGAGATGCAGCAGTGGTGCTCCTGGAGATATATTACTAAGTGAAACTGCTATGGCAGATCCCAGAAAGAACACCTAGAGCTGCTCCACTGAAGGGGTTAATTTGACATAGTCCACTACTCCCAAAAGTACTTGAAGAAGGCTGGTGGCTAACCTGGTAGGGCACAGAAAAACAACAGTCAGAGAGTCATGCTGTAAAGAAGCAGGAGACAATGTTCGTATGGACAGAGACTGAAGCATTGGTTACACAAGTGTATGCTTCTGCCAAAAGTTGAGACGGGTGCACTTTACACTTTACTGTATGTAAACCGTGTCTCAATAAAGTTGATGAGTGAACATAATCAAAACAGAGCAAAACATAAGAAGGCTCAGAACCACGGGATGATAGGATATATAACAACATGAAACTTGGCACTGGAAGCTGAGAAGACAGCTCTATGGGTAAAACTACTTACTGCAAAAACATGAGATCTAAGTTGAAATCCTCAGCACCATGTAGAGCTGAACACAATTATGCGGATGCTATAACTCACGTGCCTAGCAAGTAGGGGGGTAGGCTGTGGGTACAGGAGGATAACTGGGATTGCTGGCCAAGTTTCAGGTTCAGTGCCAGACTCTGTCAACGTAACAAGGCAGAGAGTGATAGAATAGGAGACCTGACATCTTCTAACCTCCAAACATGTATCTGCACACCTGCACAAACACATATACACACACACACAAACACACACACACATACACACTCACAAAACTTAAAAGTAGGAAGGGGATTTGTTGGAAAGAAGTATTCAGAGAGAATTTGGGGAGAACAAGAGAGGTAACAGGGATGAAGAAAACCAAAATACATTATGTACACATAGGTGTTATCAAATAATAAACTATTTTAAAAAGATTTTGTTTATATTCATCAAATGCATCAAAATGCTAGAAAATGTTCTTAGTGCTTACTGTGAAGCTCTCCACTTCCCTCACTGGTTGGTGGACACAGTGGTCATATCCATAACCCCCCATCCTGCTTGCAGAATGGGAAGCAATGAGAACAGTGGGACTCTGCAACGAGGTGGAGGCATAGACGGCATCTCCTTAACAAGAGGTGTGATCTGCTCCAAGTAGGAGGAGGTATTTCTTATCTGGGGAAGCTGTACAAAAGTAATGAAGATGACAAAGTACATCTTGGGCTTTACCCTTGGGCCATCTTTAAGGAGTGGCCTTTATTCTGGAGAGTGATGGGAAATGGAAGGCCTAGCTAACAGAAACAGCCCATCTTGCCCCTCAAACCAAAACTCTAAAAGAATAGTTTAGAACCTTTAATAAGAAAGAGCTCTTTGTTTTTTGCTATATAGACAAGGTTCTTTAAAATCTCTTTCCCCAGCTAGCTCATGAAACATCTATCACCTAATGAATACGCTTTGCATGAACAAATGTAGCAAGCCAAGCACGGCCTTCAACCAGCAGCTTTCTTCATAGCAACTCTTGCCTTTGAATTCATTTTTACAAGTTACTCTTTTTAAAAAGTTTGTAACTCCACACATGAGAATGATCTTAACAATTCAATTCAGGTCTATCTTCGGGCATTTTAAACAGTTTTTTTTAGTCACCACTTGATCAAGACAATGAAGAACAGAGATGATTGGGCAATCACACAGTTAAGAATAGAACGAGCAGATTTCTTCTCTAGGGAATGGCCTAATTTGCCCTTGGCACACGAAAGCACTATAAAAATAAATCAACAATGACAAGGAAGAGCAATGTGAACATGCAGACAAAGTATTAACGCATTTGAAAACAACGTAAAGCTGGTCTAGAAACCCTGCTTTTGGAGCCAGGAGGAAACCAACAGCAACAATACCTCCTTTAAGTCTGCTAAGTGTGGATTCTTTTCTGAGCTGCTTAAACAAGTGGAATCAGTACACTGCTCTTAGCACAGTCTCCATCCTGTATGTCTACGAGAAACAGTGTAGCAAGCCAAACCACATGGACAATGAAAACACAGTAGCAATTCAGAGCTACATATGTACATTACACAAGGTGCAAGAGAGACATTCTTCAAGAAAGCATTTTATTGCCCATCATTTCTTACCTTATATTTGTTTATTTTTAAAAGACATATGTATGTATGTATGTATGTATGTATGTATGTACATATGTAAGTATATGGTTGTTTTCCCTGTATGTGTATCTGTGCACTATATGCATGCCTAATGTCTGCAGATGCCAGGAGAGGACATTAGATGCCCTGAAAACTAGGGTTGTAAGTGGCTTGAGCCACTATTTGACTTGTAGGAATTGGTCCTGAGTCCTCTGGCAGAGCAATCAATGCTCTTAACCTCTGAGCCATCTTTGCAGCCCTTTATTCTCTAATTATTAATAGCCAGTTCCTTGAACTTACAGCCTCAAGGCAGATTCATCTTCCTTGCCCTAATTGAGAAAAGATAAAGGGAATGGCTTAAAGAAATGAGGAGAACACTGTAAGGCCAGCAGGTTCACTAGGATACCATAGTTTCAAAGGAGAACCTGTTTAGTGAGCACTTTTCTCAAACCAACTTCACCCGCATCTGTTCTTCTACTGGCTCATATTAGCCATTTTCATGTGTTAACCTAAAAGCTAAACACACAGAAGGCTGATGTGAAATTTGCATCTTTTGGCTTGATTATCCCTTTTGAGTAAGAGTTTTTCACCTGATTAAATTTGGTAACAACTCACTGGATTATCAAGGACAACTAAATTTCAATATAATGACTGGGGTCAACCACTAAATAATCAAAGGAATGCTTTTCCCCCCATCACGTTTCTAGTATATCCTGCATTTTTTACAAGTAAATATGACTTTATGAAGCTAACGTAGAAGCTTATGCAAATGTCTATCAAATCTACAGGTTGTGCTATGTGATAATTTTTCCAAAAAAAATTAGTCTAATTTATTTTTGAAATTATAATTACATTATATACTCTTCCCCTTTCCTCCCTTAAAGCCCTTCAGTATGCTCTTCCTTGCTATCTTTGAAATTTAGGGTCTCCTTTTTCATTAGTTCTTGTTACATGCATGTATGTACATGTATATGTTTCTATGTTTCTATATATTACCTGCTCAGGTTACTTGTATATGTTTTCAGGGCTGACAACTCGGTAGTGGATAGCCAGTTGGTGTGCTCTTCTCTGGGGAAGACTGTTTCTCAGCATTCCTGTGTTGGCTGAAGTTCCTTTTGGGAGTTAGTATACAAAGGCTTTCCCTGATGCATCTGCATAGCACGTGTCATCACACTCCATTCTTAGCTGTCTCCTGCCCTGTGACCCGCTCCCTTCTGCTCTCTTTCCCCTAGAATAGCCTTCCTTCCTTCTTTCATGGCACATGGACTCTATCACTCCCTTTGGTACTTTAAAAGAAAGTCTTCAGATTATTTGTACAATGTGAGTCATGGCAAGTGTGTACTCCAGCACAATGACAGGAATCCAAGGAAAGGGAGTGCCCTTTAGGGTTCTCATCCAGAGCACCCAGTAAGAGCAAATCTGTCCCCACCCACCACAATCTTCTAAAGGGCATTTAGGGTACACTGTCAGTGTCAGAGACTCTAAGTGCTGGGGTGGGGGAGACTTCTATTTTCTTCTGACTAAGCTCTAACCTATGGTTCCACAACTCCTTCTAGCACTCGAAGCAGAGTGAAGTCATTACAATGTTTTCAGCTGTGATGGAAAGTCCACGGGTCACAGTCTCTCTAATTACGGGTGTGCTTCTGATGTGATTCACGTAAGAAGCAGAAAGCAAGCTCCTGGGTGATTGGAAGAATATGAGGAGAAATCACTTGCAATATTTAATCATGAGGATGTGAGTATAGACCACAAGGTTTCTTGGCTCAGGGCCCATTGTTTATTATGAACGAAAACCTCAAAGCCAAAGCCAATAATAGCCATGACTCGACAATCTGACACACTTGTTAACCCTGTTAGCATGAATCCAGCCTGGTTGAACTCTGACCCAATCATCACAATTGCAGAATTATTAAGATTAAATAAAAGGCTTGACCAAAAAGATTTAGCTTGAAATGGCTGCTTCTGTCTGTGACTACCTAACCAAAAAAAAAAAAAAAAAAAAAAAAAAAATTAAAATTATAATATATAAAACACTGGGTATGTGTAAGAAGAAGCTTACAGATGAAGCTTACAGATACAGCAGATGCCTATAAAGAATTTTCTTCAGGAAGTGAAGACATAACATTTTGGGGAATAAACACTTCTTGAAGTCATAGAGTACAGCACACTACAAGAGTTCAACGACTAGAAAAAAAGAACAAGTGTGAAATGTGGTACAGAATACAAGAATGAGGGGAAACCCAGAAGAGCCCTGTAATAGCTCCACTAGCTCTTTTATTATCAAGTGGTACCCAAGGAAGACCTAAGACTTGAAAACAGTAAGCAGAGGTGGGCCAGGGCCCCCGAGATCTTTCTGACGTCTCAGGTACACATTTCTAAGGACACACACTTGGGTCTGGGTGGAGCCCTACCCTCCTACTGTGTGGATAAGGTGAATGGCCTCAGTAAGGCAAGCCCTGCCCTTAGCAGGATGCAGTAGAGCTGGAAGTACACTCAGGACTTCTGACTCTTAGTCTAGGGTTCCCTCCGCTAAGCCATGCTGGCACACACAGACATCTCAGCATCCCAATGGCTACTATTAGCTACCCCTGAGGAGAAACAACCAGAGTGTAGAAGGCAGAATATCTGTACTCAGTCTTAAGTCTACCACCTGCTACCTGTGAGGTGCTGGTCAAGTTACATATTTCCGTTTCCTCATCTACAAGGTGGGGACAGTAATACTGTTTATCTTATGGGTTATGAGGATTAGTATGATAAAACATACTAAGCTTTTTAACAAGTCCATCACAGTGTTAGTACAAAAGAAGTGTCATCACTATTTACATAACTTACGTTAGATAACAGGGTTCCTACCTCATATGATACCTTTTTAAAAGTCCTAGGTATAATATACTGAGTAAAAGAATTCATGTGTTAAATACAACAGTGAAACATGCTATGTTTTCAAATCCTGGGGAGATTCTTTTACTATCGAAATGATTTGCTATGAATTTTTTATAAATGAAGCTGTATGGTCTTTAAGCGTGAAGTTTCTTAAAGAGAAACAATTTATGGTTCTGAATAATTACTTTTATATTACTTCTAAGCATTAGTGTGCAAAAATCATCATTTTAGGCACTTCTTAAAATGTAGATTCTCAGGCAGAGCCCATTAGTCTGGAATGGACCTAGAAATTCACATTTCAGTCCTCTCCCTCAGCTGACTACAAGACAGGCAGTTCACAAAACTAGTCTATGAAACACTGTTCTCTACACAAGATCATGGCAGATGGTGACAATCAGCTAATATTTAAAAATATTTAGTGTATGGAGAAAAAAGGATACTTTTCTCTCTTGCCTTGTCCACAATGACTGCTTTTAATATGGCTTATGAACTCAATATGACTTTAAATGGACTCTTTATAGGTGGGAACAATATTTTAATGCATACACAATGCACACATCTACACATCTTGTATTTCAAAAGATATGCACAACAACTGAACCAGCAATAATGGCAGCTCATCTGGCAAGAAGAGCAGCCATAGTTGACAGAGCTGTCATCCTGGCAGGCTGCTGGCCAGGCTCCGAGCTCACACACACATCTATCCTGTCTGGTGTGTAAGCTAATAGCATTCTGGATCTACATCCTGCCCCTCCCCAGCCAGCTCTCTCCCTCCCTCCAGCAGCATCTTTGAACAAGAAACTGTAACTGAATCTGCAGTATGTGGCTGAACAAGAGTCCTCTGTAATCCTGCTGTGTTTGAAAACTTTCATGGCTATCACACTGCTAGTGTCAGTGACTCCTGTAAAGTGTTCAGGCATCATCAGCATACCAGAGAATATAGGTGAATATATGCTGTGTATAGCACAAAGACTTATGGAATGTCTTTCTGCTGACTTGCTTTTCCCTGTTCAAGTGAGATATAGTAAATACACTTTCACTTCATCCCTGACAGAAGTCAATTGCAGTGGAGAAAAACAACCAGACGCATGTTCTCAGTTACAGTGACCTTTACGAAAAGATCCTTTTAAATATTAGCTTCCCTTCACACATTTTGCCACTTGGCAGTAAGCAATATCCTGGAGCAGGTGAACACAGGATCCCAGTAACACACTACACGCCACCGACAGGCAAAGCCTTCAACTTAGTTAGCAGGCAACAAATGCAAGGCAGCAAGAATGGGTAGGAGGAGCAAGTGGGAAGAAAATGCAGCTGAAAGGCATATGCCCAAAAGAGCACAGGGCAGGGGTCAAGGCACTGAGCTTAGGGCCAGCTTTGGGCCCTGGGGCTGCAAGCTCCAATTAGCAGTCTTCTCACATGAAGGGCAGCATGGCAGCTCCTCCTTCACACCCAGCACATTTGTTCAACTACATATAATCCACTTACGATGAAAAAAGTAGTCTTTAGGTACGTCAGTGAACACCGTCAGCTTCAATGACCTCTATTTAAATAAGCTGGAAAACCTGGATGGGTGACTGTCCAAGGAATATATTAATTATGAAACAGGCTTGGGCTGTGGCAGGAGAGAATGGGACAGGCTAGGAGGAGATGGTGGGTAAAGACATTACTCTACACTCTGCCCTCCATGGAACAACCACACTCTGACTGTTTTATAAGATAAGTAAACATTTACAAAACAGGTACGTTTTTAAAAGTTAGTTTGTTAGGAAGCCAGACTAGCAAGTAAGCAACACACTACAGGAAGGCAGTGCCAGAGGTTCTGACATGTAAATCAAAGGAGGGAAGACACGTCACCACTTCAATAGAGAAAAAGGAATTAATAAAAAAATTAAGGGGCCAGTGAGATAGGTAGAAACAGTCACCATATAAGCCTGATGACCTGAGTCCAAATGTTAGGCTCCAGGGTGGAAGAGGAAAATCTACTCCCAAAAGCTGCCCTCCAACTCCCCCACAGAAGCCAAGACCTGAGTGCTCACAGTCACACATCCAGATGGCAATGAGGACGGTGAAGACGATGATGATGAAGAAATAATTTTTAAAATAATTTTAAAGTGGCTAAAGGAATGATCAAGATTTAGTACATAGACATGCTTGCCTCTGGCCCCTGCAGGCTGCTTTCTCTGTATGGGAGACTCATTCCTGGGGTATCTGCAGGTTCCACTCTTCCACTTCAGTCAGGCTATTACTCTGACAACCATGTCTAAAATAGCACCCAGGGTCTGGAGAGATGGCTCAGCAGTTAAGAGCACCTGTGGGGTTGATTCCTAGCACTCACATGGCAGCTGCCTACCATATGTAACTAGAGTTCCAGAGGACCGGAAGCTC
>NW_022196914.1:4353552-4369293 GCF_008632895.1 Mastomys coucha
CTCATATGCATACAATAAAGAAAGAAAGGAATATCTCACAAAAGTACACTTGGCCCCGCCCTGACCACGCCATGTCCCTTTCCTTACTGAGTTCCTTTGCAGCACTATCATCATTTACAGGATCCTGCATTGTTTGCCATGAAGATGGCCATGTCCCCACATTCTACAACACTATCTCACACAGAGGAGGTCCTCATTAACTGTCATTAAGTGAATGAATAAATGACAGTGGTGGACTCTTAAACTCTTATGGGCATATTCTCAAAAGTATGTTTTATATTTTATGGTGAAAGAACATGAGATTAAACAACATAAAATGGCTGGTTAGATTTTTTCATATACAAAAAGGGCAAATTCACAGTTTACTGGACTCTTTCCTGCTAAAGAGCAAAGGGAGAAAAGTACACTTATCCCCCAATGACACAATTTACTATTGTTTGGCAGTAACCAAGACAATTCCATGAGAAAAAGAAATACATGTATAAAACCCAGAAAGGAGGCGGTCAACACCATTTACATATAATTTTATACCTAGAGATCCCAGAAATTTGTATAAAAATTACTTAAAATAATAAAATAAAATAAGCAGCTGGACACTAAGACACACACCGCATTGTATATACAGGCACATAGCATTTCTAGATAGCAAGGAATTAAAGTTTGGTAGAAGAGTCTACTTTCAACAGCACCAAAAGACACAATGGGGATAAGCTTTAATGAGAATAAGACACTGAATAAGAGGCTAATTAAAAGTTCTTTTGGAGGAAAATTGGTATAATCCAAATAAACTTGAAATTAATAGCAACTCTATCCATAGAACTGTTATACCATAGGCAAATACATATATGCCCAAAGGTACTAAGTTCAGTATTATTTATGAGGAATAAAGACTGAAAGCAATGCAACTACCATTTAAGAGGATATTGTTTGAGAAAAATAGAATATAACTATGTAACACAAGGATACTAAATATAAAGTAAAAGAAGGGTCCAGAGATACAATGGGCAATCCTTGCCCAATGTCTAGATGTGTACTAAATAAAAACAATGTGTAAAACATGCTGTACACCTGCTTTCATGTTTTTATGTTTATTTATTGTGTATATGTGTTTTTGTGCATCATGCATGCACATGTAGATATCAGATGACAACATTTGGGAATCAGTTCTTTCCTTCTACTATATGGGTCCCATGGATGGAACCTGGGTTGTCAGGCTCGACAGCAAGTGCTTTACCTGCTGATCCATCTCCTAGGCCTATCCCTGTGCTTTTAAACAGTGCAGGTATTTATACACAAACCTGTTGAGTGAATGATGTGCACTTATCCTTTTAAAAATTATTAGCACATGTGAGCTCATAATTCATACACAGGCAGTTTCTAGGAGGATGAATATAGTAGCATTAGCATCTCTGCATTGTAGAGTGAAGGACCTGGGGTCTCTCACATATGAGTGCAGTACTTAAAACTCAACATAAAAACTACATAGTGAATTGAACTTGGTCCCTTAGTAAAGTGCTGTTATCAGATACTAGAATTGTAATAGGTGATTCTAGGGCCACCTGTTCTAGATTCTAGATTCCTGTTCTAGGTTACAGCAATGAGCTGCTTTCCCATGGGTTCTAAAAGTAGACTTCTTAAAACTTCATATTCCTCAGTGGTGAGTCAGGTCTCTGACATCCTCCTATGGATTACACTAATGTGGTAGATATTAGTGATATTAATAATTACTTTTGTGTACACATTTGGAACAGCTGGCCATCAAAATGATGTTCATTATGTTTCAGATATTGTAGACTATATCTCTGCTTTCTCCTCTTTCTTCAGTCAATTGGTGGCTCTTTCTGAACAAGGTTTCTTATGGCTATAACAAACAGCTAACTACTTCATCACAAATAGAAGAGCCATCACAAGCACAATACAGAAACTTATCTCATTGTCAGTGATGATTAACTTACAGAAGTGTACTGCTCAGCTGAACCTGCAGTATGCTGTGGAAGCAAGAAGTGGGGAAGCACTCCAACGGGCATGTGGGCAGGCTACACTGCTGAAAGAAGACAGGAGCTGCTTCTGTGAAGGACAGTCTATTGGCCAAAGCTGAGACAACGTGAGTAACGACACCATAGTCTCAGAGTTTAACCCACAGAATAAAATAAGTATTTTAGCGTTCTCCCTAATGTGAATAAAAACTCTGAAGACCAAAGCATGGGAGAAGGAACCATGTTCTTTAGGTGGCTGCAGCAAAAGATACAGCAAACAGAAGGAAAGAGAAAACTACCATGAGACAAGCAGTACAGAGTGCCGCCACAGGCAAAGTTCTGTGGACAGAAGCCGAAGGAAGAATATGAGGAGGAATAGGAACTGCACACTACAGAACAGAGCCCCAAGAAATGTGCTCTTCAGAAACACAGCTGACAGCTTCACAGGGGAGAAACTTAAACCAAGCAGCTGAAGTCAGCATCATTACTAATGAGAATGTTCGCATCGTGAAACCCTCGCTAGGGCAGAGGGCTCTCTCCTGGTTTTCTTACAACCATGAGAAAATACCATATAAACCCAAATTAAAAGCTGACAGATTCACTGCTTTTCATTAAAGACTGCAAGATCATGAAAAGCTAGAAATGCTGAGAAACTATTATGACTAAACTATTATAACAACAAAACACACCATATGCTCCTGGGATAAAGAAAGGAGAGGAGAGAAAAATATGGTCAGGACCAAGGAAGGTATGTAGTCCATGGTACTGTACCAATGCTAACCTTGTGATTGTAATAATCACATATATGTATATGTATGTGTATGTGTATGTGTTTACACATACATATATAATCTGCGAGTTTATATGTCTTTAAGTTATAACAATTATTTAAAGGAAATTTCTTTGGTGTGTCATCTTTAAGTCTATTATCTTTTGACAGAAAGTAAAGCAATATGATTTTTAGAAGGAATATAAGAAGTAGAATAAATGGAAATGATAAAGAGTAATGAATTCCTACAGTTTATAAACAAGATTTGTTAACAAAAAGGCATTGTTCATTAACATTCCACCCGTTGAATGATTCCTTAACACAGACAGAAAACTAAATAGAAAGGGGTTTCGAGAAGGTCAGATGATGTAAATGTAGCTTAAATAAAACTCATTAACTCTACAAGGGATATTTCAAAAGAAATCCTACTCACAAAGATATTGAAAGGTTTAACAGTTGGCCAGTGTTGGCCCCTACAAAGAATATTCAACTGTATTACAGTCATGTAGGGTACTAGCATCTGCCTAAGTCTAAAATGGTTCTAGTGAAAATTTCAAAACTCACTGAGAAATCAACACCAGTACTTTCCTTGGTATGAATGCAGGTGTGTGGCAGCATTAGAAACTGTTACATACCACATAAAGCTCTTTGAGGGACTTTCTAAAAGGCTAGAATCACTGTACAGGGAGGGCTATATAAATAGCTCCCTACCTGAGAACTAGCCTGAGTAAGAAGCAGGAGGACTGCTGGAAGTTCAAAACCAGCCTCATTACACAGTGAGACCCCAGCCAGGTGGGACTTCATAGTAAGACTATGAAAAAGCAAAAAGAAAACAAAACACAACACCCTGCCCCCCAGTTCTTCCTAAGAGACAGGCAGGTCACGCCCCTTTGCTTGCTTTTAACACCCCTCCACAGAGAAATACAATCACTTTTAAAGTGTTAGGGAAGAGGAACACATAAGGCTTGTTCTTGGCTTTAACTCTGAGAACAAGTTACTGTAGTTTTTAAAATTCACTGTTTTAGAGTCTTGCAATATAAGCAAGTGTCCCGGTTTCCATTGTTGTTGTTTGAACAAGAACAGGGACTCTTAGAGCTCAGCTAGCCTTGAACTTACTCCGTATCTTCAGCGATAGCTCAGGCTGGCCTCCAGCTCACCCCATGTGCAATCACCTCTTGGCTGCTGGGACTGCAGACACTGCTAACACACCTACAGATCTTGACCCATTCTTTGTTCTCAAATAGAAAAGAACCTCCAAATACTACTGTTATGTTCTTCTCAACTCATTGAGAATAAAAACTTCTCTATTTTTGTTTTTTTAATTACCTACTTACTTTACTTACTTTTTAATTACTGTTTTTGGCTTAAATTTATAGCTTTGTATACACTAAGCACATACTCTACCACTGAGCTACACTGCTAGTCCCATTTCTCTATTTTATTTTATTTTTAAAATGTATTATTACTATCATCGTAGGAGAAGTGTGCACACATGCATACACACACGTGCCATGGCATGCATGTAGAGTTTAGAAGAAAACTATAGACCTCAGTTCTCTTTGTATCTTTCCACGGGTTCCAGGGATTGAACTAAGGTTGCCAGGCATGTAGACAAGTGCCTTCATGACTAAGCCATCTCATGAGGCCCCACTTTTCTGTTTTAAACAGCTTATTCCTTACTTGGAATATGCTGGGGAAACCCAATATGGGTTATCTTCTGCTGCTTTGGCATGACGCAAAATGGCTTCCCGAGGATTACTGTCATCAGTTTTGTCCAAAGCAATGTTCTTTACAATGTAGGAGGACAGGGTGCCCCCGTGGGTTCCAACTCGGCCACCACGACCTGTTTCAGAAGAAAACGCCCCAGTTAGAGAAAGCATGAACAGATCTGTGGCTGCTGCATCCTGAGCTCAGATCTCAACAGTGCTTTATCATCAGCCTTCATTGTCATGACTAAGAACCATCCGCACTTAACACCTTTTAACATTTAAAAACAAGAGACATTTAAAAATGTTTTGGTTGCTTAAATGACACTGATTTTTAAAAAAGGAAAAAAAATTTTTTCTTAAGAACTGTACTAAAAATTGCCCTAGCATGAACTTATTGGTACTTACTAGCTGCTATTTTAGCTGTAAATAAATATATTGTAGGGCTTTACACACTCCACATATAATATATTATAGGCACTTTGCTCTATGTCCTAAGGGAAAACAAGCCACATGAACACACGGACTCCCCTTACTTTTCTGCTATGACTGTCTTGGTAGACAGCAAGCTTAGGGGCATCCCGCTGGGTCTCTCATGGCCAGCATAGTGCCTGATAACCAAAATGGGCTGACATTTTACTAAACTCTTTTCAGAACTGATTTTTAGAAAGATAAACACATGATTAACCAAATAACACTAGAAGATACATTTCATTAATTAAGAAGAAACATTTTTTTTTGAAAAATACCAATTGCTACAGGCTTTCTGTGCCAATAACTATCACAGCTTTTAGAAAGGAGGAGCCGGCCCTATGGCTTCTCCTACTTATGGTCTTCCTTCTACCTTCCAGTGAAATGGGCAGCTCCACCTTACGACACTGAGCTAAGCCATGGTCACTCTCTGCCTGGTGTGAAACCTAATCCAGCTTGGATAGCAGGCTAGGAGACCAATAGTGAGCCAATATTGAAAGCAGCAGTTATAGCACTGGCTTCCAAAGGAGCCCCAGAGTTCAAGTGAGGTGACAGAAGGCTCAAGCTAGGGAGGATAAAGCCCCAGGTGTCCCCTCTGTTTCAGCACTGTGTCTCTATAAGCTCTACACATTGATTCTGGTGCTGGCCAAGAAAACATCTGAAAACCACTAGTGCCTCTGAAGATCAAGAACAACTCAGGCCCTAAAGCTCTTTCCACCTCCATATCAATGGCACTACCCTGCCCCCTCCTTCCCTTGCCAACAAAGCTGCTTCAGTCACCTGGGCCTGCTACAGGAGGTTCTGGTTTGTGTGACTTCAGGGGGTCCAGTCTGTCCTTCTCCAGCTGTTTCCTCGTACTTCGCTGGCGGGGCTCACGGAACATGGGTAAGGCATGAGCTGTGAGAAGTCACATTTGAAAAATTTCATTATAATAATAACTCTTCATCCAAAAACATAGCTAATGCATGACTAACTGAAACATGAAATGGAAATCATAATGACAGCCTTCATTTAATAATAAAAGACAGGCTTACTGTAACTAATTAGCCAATTTTGTTTGATACCAGACTCATTGTTCACCTCTGCTGGCAGCGAATGACACTCAGGAAACACTGTCAAACACTGTCATGGAAACACTGGGGAGTCTCATCTCCCTAACCATGGGTTAAAGCTAAATTTCTGTGGTTTTTGAAAAGAAACACTTAATAGAATCACTTTCTTATTTTTTCTTAGGGGACCCAAATATGAGTAATGCCAACAATGTGCCTGTCAGTCCTCAAGGTTCTTTAGAAGCCTCACACACGCTTAATCACTTCACATGCTTCTGAAATGTGACCCCTTCTCAGCAGAGGGGTGCAAACACGGAGTGACCACAAGGGTGGGGCACTTAGCCCTCCTTCCACATGGCTGGTACCCAAACAAGAGGGTAACTACTGTCAGGTGTTCACATAAAAGAATATGGACTTCAGGGGAAACCATGTAACACTTTGGTGGTCAGGGTTATTGTAGAGTATAGCTCTCTACTTACTGACCTAGAATTTCTTCCAGTCATTAAATACAAATTTAAACAATTTTTAAAAGAGAAAACATTTTCAGGGGACTGGAGAAAACAGGTTATAATCTAAATGAAACACTTCAAAACCCCTTCCAGTTCCCCCATTAGATCCTCTGCCCCTACTTCTGACTAAGGCCAGTCTGCACAGCTCACCTTAAACCATGCCTGCCTTGAGTAGGGAAGCTAAGCACATTACCTACCCCTCATCACTCTTGTAAGCCAACACAACACACAGTATTTTTAGGTGGGAAAACTTGCCTTTTACTTCCCATCACTGGGGGAGGGGGTAGGATTTAAGAAGGTCATATGTAATCACATGAGCTGGACTGGCTATGACCCCAACTTTAATACTTCTACTCTTGCAAAGAGTGTCTTGGGAATCTCTTGACTGATCACAAGCCCCATGGAACTTGGTCTCACAAGAGACCCATCACCATGAAGGCCAGCAGTAGAGCACCCTGGGCTACTCTATTACTCATCCCTGTGGCATCTTCCTGGCCTCTTACAGGTCTGAGGCTGTGGCTTTCAGATTAATAGGGTTGTATGACCTATCTGAGAAAAAAAGTTCTGCCCCAGACAGTTCATTTTATACAGAAATCCCTCCAAGTATGTTAGTACATGGCCATGGATTCCTTGTCTAATCTCACTGATGAATTCATTATTCAGCATCACGCTGCAGGTTCATGGTATAAGACAAATTTAGGCCTCCTGAATCTTGTTTATTCACAGAATAATATGTTAGTCTTTAAAACACTGTACTAGAATAATTCATTCAGCTCGGGCAAGTGCTTCCCATTTGAGGAGTTACATGAGACAAGCCTCATTTTTGCAAAAATCAAGAAGCTAAAGTGATGCTGTCATGTGACTTGTACCCGTGTCCACATGCTAGGAAATGATGTAATAGACACCACAACTCTAGGCCCTTTCTGATGTCAAACCAAGTAACAAACCAGACCACAGAGAAGAGCAATGGAAGACAGGAATGCTAACAACGACTTACGGGTGATGATGTAGTCCTGGGTTAGTGTCTCAGCTTGTTTTGCCTTCCTCTGGGTTTTAACCACACATAATTTTGCTCCCCTATGATGAGTTAAGACAAATACTTTTCTTTAGTGCATTTTAGGAAGAGGTAGGGATGAAACACTAATAATGGATCTAGTTCCATCAGATACTGTCTCAAAGCAATCTCACACACACACACACACACACACACACACACACCCTACCTCTACCTGTATGTAGTAGACCACAGCGGAAATTACTCCATGACAGATGCAGGTAACACTGAAACACCGGAAGATTTTGGCCAATTCATTTTCAAAATTAATTTTAACTCACACAATATATATGGCTTCACTGTAGCATTTTCATTAATCGTGAGATGTTTTTAAAAAAAAGCTGCGCAGCCCATCCTGTCAAGGCCCTGCCTTTCTGAGATGGGCTCTTGGTGACAATGAACTTCCAGTAATTCACATCTATCAGTCAGTGTCTCCCACCAAGTGAAAGATCGAAAGTGAAAGTGAAAGGCATTCAGGACTCTAATTTAAATCCACAAAAGTAATTTAAGAACACAAGATGTTAAAGAAATTTTGTAAGTTAAGCAAAGTCATAGGATTCCATTTTTAGCCTATGTTCCAGATGTTCCAAGGTCCTACACTCAGCAGGACCCAGCGTAGTGTATGTCCCTATTTCAAATACACAGTTTTAAGTGTCTAAGTTGGAACATGCCTATCAGCATTGCTCAGGGGCTACAACCTGATTAACTGAAGATCTTACCTCACCTTAGTGATACTGACCTGTCTCTCTGAAGAAAATATACATAAGCAAATTCTATAGATCCCAAGTAAAGATAGTACTTTCGAAATGGGAGTCAAAACATAAGGCTGTCATTTTTTTTGAGTGGACTCCATCCACACTAATTAACATTTTTACTTTATTAACAAACAATCCTACTTCTTCTTAAATATCATTTTATAACTTTATTTTATAGGGCAAAGGTTTCAACATTAGTTCAGAAACTTCTGAAGACAGGATTGTCCACTTCTAATTATAGAAAAATTATGGTCAGTGAAAGTTCATCCATAAAGATTGGTTTTCCTTTCCTTAGAAAGCATGTAAGACCTCAAAACAGGATTATAGGGAAGGGTACAAGTTCAGCCTGTGAATCTGTATACTAACAGAAAAGGGAAGGACCATGTTCCTTGGTGTGATAACCCATTGTCCATCTCGTGGAAAAGAAAGTGTTAATACCTGAGGAGCCAGATGAGCCTCTCCCAGTTTCCAGACCTTGGGATTAAATTTGTAAGCTTCTAGTTGACCTGGGGTGAGCTAAGGGCCAGGGAAAGTACATGTGCTAGCCCTTTCAGTTGGCACAGCATAAACTCATCAAATACACAAACCAGTAACTGCTAAAAGCTCCCCAGAAAAGGTAAAAGAGAAGAACTGCTGCTGTTTCTTATGAGTGGCCAGTCCTGTTTGTTAATCCCTCACATGTATCTCTGCTAATGCCCCTGTCCTGGGACTAGACGGAGCAAGCAGGACTTCCCCCCACCCTGCACTCAACATTTCAGCCAAAGGACTGCAAATCCGCAGGCAACTTTCCCTTTGAATTCGATGCAGATCAAGGGTGAGATCTAAATCCCATTTAAAGCACAATGCTAGGAGTCTGAGGCTTTACTGTGTACCAGCTGCCTTTTCTAAAAGGGTGGATCCCCATCAAAGGGGGAGGAATAAAAGGCAGGGTGAACCCAAACCCTCCCCAGTTGTCATCCATCTCAAACAGGCTTTTCCCATGAAATACCTCTGACTCTTGTTGGGGTCGTAGTACACTTTCGCCAGTCCATTTCCAGTTCCAACCATGATCTGGTTCAGCTTTGGATGCCACAGGCAGCGGACCACACTCTAAAAAGGACAACCACAGAAGTCAAGTCAGGTGATCAAATAAAAACCTAAGGGGAGGAGAGAATCCTGCTGCTGCTTTGATGGTCAGTTTACTAAGGAGTCAAGGACTGGCCTGAGAAAAACCCATGACTTCTCAGATACCTTCTAAATTATAGCATTGCGTTTTGTGAATAAGTCCATACCACCTCTTATCATCCATGTGAAATCCTACAAAAATACAAGACATTCATTTCTGTGCATGACCCCCTCTTCCTGATAGCCTTGGAACCACAGTTAGGCAGTCCAGTTCCAATGTGAGGCTGGCACTATGGAATGCTGGCTCCCTGTGACGCTCACCACCACAGCAAACTTAGATCTGGTTTTCATGTTTTTACACACACAATATGTCCCGCTGGACTCAGATTGAGGCCAGGTGGTTATTGTTTTTTAGTTCACAGAGATCCAAGTCTCATTAAAATTTTTTATAAAGCACACATATTGGTAGACAATTAATAATCTCTCCCTGCCTATGAGACAAAACAGCAAAGCCATGACAGAAATAAAGCAGATATCAATTGCAAAGCCTTGATATTAACCTGATGGGAAGCTATTTCAAGAGGTGCCTCACTGGACGCTCTGGCCCTCTGAATTCACGTCTGGTGAGGAATAACTGGTACTCTGGGGTCCCAAAGAACCCAAGTTCTGAGTTCTCACAAGCTGTTTCCAATTTTCTTGGGGTAGGAGGGAAGGTGGGAGGGCCAGCATAAAGAGAATCAAGGGGGGGGACATGAAGCTGACACTGGGAAGCACAAATATCACATACAAAGTTCTAAAAACCTCACTTAGGGGAAGCATGAATTCATCGTTGACTAGCAGCCCATTTCCTGCACACATGCATATGGACTAAAGGGAAAGAGGTTCAATTAGACACTGACATCTGAGGTTCTCAAAGCAAAATCAAAGTACTGCAGCCCTGTCTCCTGAGGCCAATCTTCTAGTCCTTGCCTCTAACATCCCGCTCTTTCATACCTGAAAACTCTGAGAACCCTTTGGTAGAAATTCTACTCCCGCTGGAGAGATGGCTCAGCGGGTAAGAGCACTGACTGCCTTTCCAAAGGTCCTGAGTTCAAATCCCAGCAACCACATGGTGGCTCTCAACCACCCGTAATGAGATCTGACGCTCTCTTCTGGAATGTCTGAAATCAGCTACAGTATACTTACATATAGTAAATAAATAAATCTTTAAAAAAAAAAAAAAAGAAATTCTACTCCCACCTTACTGTCGATAGTTAAATGGCTGCAAACCCTTTTCAGATACTGCAGAACTATGGAGGACGCTAAAAAGAGCCTGCAAGTTGCTAATCTTCATCCAACAATACTCCAAGGTGGTGCATAAGCTATACACCAAAAGAGCCTGCAAGTTGCTAATCTTCATCCAACAATACTCCAAGGTGGTGCATAAGCTATGCACCACTGAAGTGGACTGAGTCATTCCAGAGTCAGTGTTGGCATTTCCCCCCACGGAGGTGGAGGTAGGGGTGGGGCAAGCTAAAAGAGCAGGTTTCCACATTTCCTTAGCTTTCTTCAAATCTGGGGTGCTGCTCTCCAATGTCAGCTAGCGAGGGTTAAAAAGCAAACCAAACAACAGTAACAGGAGAAACACTCAAATCATTTGAACCACTGGAAACCTTTATACTTGACAACTTGGTTTTCCTTTCTAATGTTCTCTTTTACATGCATTTCGTTAGTTATGAGGAGGGGAGAATGTGTGTACCACAGTGCATGTGCAGAGATCAAAGGGCAGAGGACAGAGGAGGCCGTTCTCCCTTTTCAGGCCTCTTCTTAAATGATGTTACCTTTAAGCCCACCTTATTTAAAGCTATAACCCTTTAACTCTGTCCCCTCTGCCTCCCTTTTGCCATAGCACATATCTTCAATACAGAATAGGATTTTTATTATTATTATTATTATTATTATTATTATTATTATTATTATTACTTTTGCTATGCCTTTCTCAACCAGAATTCATGTCCCATGGCCAGAGATCTGGATTAGCTTTGTTTGGCAGTGTATTCCAGGTCCTTAGATTAGTGTCTGGTACTCTTCCAGTATGTTAAAAGCTTCATGTCACCTATACCTGAATGGGTTACTTTGTTAAGCAGAGCTGGGGACAATTTTCAATTTAAAAGTTATCCTTTTCCATGAAGAAGAATTTGGTTTCTGTGTATCACTATTATAACCAACCAACATACAAATCCAGCAGGGTTCGTTCCTTCTGCAGACCTGGAGAGAATACATGTGTGAACCAGAGAGCAAGAAAGGAGACCAAGGGGCTTTCAAGTAACCCCAGCCACCCATGAATGGTCCCAGGACAATGTTAGAGGCATGGCTTTAGAGTCCTTTCTTTTCCTTGGTTCTCTACAGGTCTGGCTAAGCAGTTACTGGTTCTCAAATATGTTTTCAAGTGAGCAGGGTGCAGAATTGGAAAAGATCCACAATGTAGGCCTGATAAATTCCAAGACACCCAGCCAAATAGGCAGTTTCCAGGGGCAGCAGGTTACTGTTACTCTCTCCCTTTCCACCGAGGGTGTAAATGTTAGAGAGGCCACTGCTCAGGCCAACAGACCAATGTCTGGTTGCTTTCCAGGGAGTCTGAAGGCATTTCACCTCTATTCCTGCTCAGATCCTTTATCTCTAGAGCTCCAAGACACACCACACATGACTGCTCAGCATAAGCTGGCAGAGACAAACACATTTACCCTCTTCTCACGCAGAAGCAGGGAAATGCAACTAAGAGCCCTTGAACTAAACAGTTAGTCCAGAGACCACTCCACTGTGGCAATGAGTCACCAAGGCAGCCAATGAGTGGCCTGTGAGTAGACTAACTTAGGCACAGGACACTTGAGGCTCAATTACCTTAAGACTTGTTATTAATCAAATACTACAGGGATTCCAAAACACAGAGTGAAGAAACAGAGTTCAAAGTCAAAGGTGGGTGGGCCTTTTTTGTTTATTAATATTTATTGTGTGTGTTTAGCTGACCTTTGTAAACTTTGCAGCTAATGTGCCTCCATACTTTGTCCTGTCAAGGAAATGCATCTTAAAGCAGAGAGCTGGCCGTTTGCCAAACCAAACAATCTCTGAGTCCGGAGGCAGCAAGCAGAGTTGCCACACTGCTAATTTGTCAAACATACATACTGGGCTTTGCTCAACAACAATGGACACGTGCCTGCTAGAAGCCCAGAACCATCAGAAGACAGATGAGC
The DNA here is from genome assembly GCF_008632895.1 of Mastomys coucha. Classification (NCBI taxonomy): domain Eukaryota; kingdom Metazoa; phylum Chordata; class Mammalia; order Rodentia; family Muridae; genus Mastomys; species Mastomys coucha. The sequence continues at coordinate 4,366,176 of NW_022196914.1, forward strand.
TATAAATACAAAGAAAGAGTGCAATCGCTCATTTAGCCAAACTCCTGCATCCTCTCTTTAAGAGACGCCTCTTTGGTTAACATGCCTGGATCTCTGACAGTACTAAACGGTGAATCAAAGGACAAGAGACAATCCCAGAAACACCAGACCTACAATACCAAAGAGACAGGCTTTACCTCAGATGACAACAGCCATGCAGCAGCAGAAGGCCACTGCACTGTAAGAGTGAGGCTCTGAACTTAATCTGCATATTGTGTATAGTGACTTGGTTAATTAAACTGAGAAAGCATTTTATTCTATCACTAATCCACTTCATCTTACTGACACACGTGAGTCAACTAATAACTATGGTTAGTTGTCAAAGCTCAACTCTGTTCTGGCTCAGGGCTAAGTTTTATTGTTTTAAACCAAAGCTCAGTTAGCATTGCAGAGTAACCACAAACTGCCCCCAAAGTACTCAGCTCTAGCAGCTGCCACCAAGAGATAGCAAGACAGTGACGGTGGAAATCGTAAGCAAGATGGCCAGGGTCAGTTACAATACACAAATGTGCTCAACACAGAGATCTTCTATCCCTGCAGGGACCAAAAAAAATGGGGAGATGAAGAGATCGGCATATACTGCCAACAGTGTCAGGATTCCAAGCGGCAATTCTGGAATTACCCCTTAGCAAAAGTGAGATGGCCACAAAAAGTCCAAATAATTATTTCTATGGTCTTCTGGTTTACTTTAAGTGAAGCCATGAAAATAAGCAGGGGAGGAAAGAAGAGCAGGAACTGAACATGAATTTTAGGACATGTGGGAAAGGAACTTTAAGGTACCTGGAATTTTAAATTATTATTATTAATTTACTGTTATTACATTTACTTGTTTATGTATGGCAGGGCACATGTGCTATGGCAAAAATACAAAAAAAAAAAAAAAATCAGAGGACAAGTTTTGAAAGACAGTCTTCTCTTTCCACTGTGCACAGCTGGGGTACTGCACTCAGGCCATCAGATGTCTGCCCACTGAGCTATCTCACTGGCCCTGGAGGTTTGTATAATTTGATGTAATTGAGTCTTTACAAAAGTAGTAACTTCATTCATCTCATAGATGAAAAACACCAAACAAACAAAGTAAATTGAGACTGGGAGACAGCAATGCTTCCAGCTTACATAACTTACAGAGGGGAGGTAATGGGTACCTCCAACACTATTTATTTCCTTATGCTATGTATCATGTAGTGGAGCCTTATACTTATCAGTGAACAAAACTGGGAGGTTTTAAATCATTTCCAAACCTTTCTAACTCAGAATTAGAATCTTATCAAGTTGGGTTTTGAAAGGAAAAGGGAGGCTGAGACTGTAGCTCAGTGGAAGAATGCTTGCCCAGAATTCAAGTGCATTCCAGTTAACCCCAGCAATGCAAGAAGATGGGGAGCAGATGGTATCACTAAGTCCAAAAACAGAATGATCAAGGCTCACAAAGGTTGCTATCAAAGAACTCAATGCCTGAGCAACACCTTAGATGCATCCAATGCACATATCTAAACAGCACCATTGAAAACAAGCCCTGCATCCTTATAATTTTATAGTTTTAATGTGATTATGTTCAAATACCATTTCCTGGTCCTTCCTAGCTGCTGACCCTCACTGAACACCACACACCATCTGTGGTTTTCACATTTGGTTTCTGTCTCATGGAAGAAGGATAAAGAAGCAAACCAGATTCCTTGGAAGAACAAGCAAGTTCCGCGATTTCCAATAACCAGCCTTGTGCAGCCCTGTGGATATGAAGCCTTAGCAAGCTGCCATCCTGCGTCCCCAAGTGTGTGCGCCTGAACCCTAGACCCCGGGGCAGCCCCATTTCTGCTCCAACAAGATGAAAGAGATGATCATGAACCAGGAAAAACTCACTGAACTACAGGCACAAGTGTGCACTCATGAGAAAGGAACTGCTCATAGAAAGAAGAAGGTGGTTCACAGAACAACCACAGCAGATGACAAAAAACTGCAGTTCTACAAGAATTTAGGGGTAAATAATATCTCAGGTTTTAAAGGGGTGAACATGTTAACAAACCAAGGAACAGGGATCCGTTTTAACAACCCTAAAGTTCAGCAAACAACTTCACCATTACATGACACGCTGAGACAAAGCAACTGACAAAAATGCTTCCCAGCATCCTAAACCAGCTTGGTACATGCAGTCTGACTAGCTCAAGGAGACTGGCTGAAGCTCTGCCCAAACAACCTATAGATGAAATGCACCACTTACTCCTGGAGAGGAGGAAGACGATGAAGTTCCAGATCTGGTGGAGAATTTTGGTGAGGCTTCCAAGAACGAGGTAAACAGAAGTGAAGCAACTTCTGATGAAGGTGACACTTGCAGAAGTCACAGGAGCTGCTATTTTATATCATGACTGCTTTTTAAATTTTTTTTTTTGTTTATGGATCTGATAAAAATCTAAATCTCTAATATTTTTTAAGCCCAAGCCCCCTGGACACTGCATCTCTTTTCAGTTTTTGCTAATACCTAATTCATTCTTTGCAGCAATTTAAGTTGAAGAAACTTGGGAATAAAATTTGGAGAAGGTTAATAAAATTCTTTACCTAGTTTTTTTTTGTTTGTTTGTTTGTTTGTTTTTAAAAAAAAGCCTTAGCATTGTGGGTGGCCATCCCCAGGACTACCCATTATACTTAACCATGTGTACTGACCCATAGATCACAGTGTCTGCCCCAAACAAATGAAAGATGACAGATGCAAACAGGAAGGTACCAGAGAAAAAGCACTCCAGATTCCCACACACCCATGACTCACTTCACAGAGAAAGGAAACGGTTTTCTATATCAGAATATTGGGCATGGGAAGCAGAGGAGTAAAGTGGGAACTGCTTCAGTTCTTCCAGGCTATTTGTCTTCCACAGTGCCAAGGACCAGCCTCGGCTTGGAGATGAGTTGTGACAGAAGGGGGTATGGGAGTGGAGAAAACAAACGGGTCCAAGCTGGCAGCCTATGTTCTGCTGGAGATGGCTCCCTAGACAGCTCTCTGTAGATAGCTCTTGGCTCTGTACCTGCTCCAGACACCCTTTCAGATCGCACCCTTTCTCTATCTCTGTCTCTCTCTCTCTGTGTGTGTGTG
>NW_022196914.1:4369303-4378173 GCF_008632895.1 Mastomys coucha
CTGCTAGTAAAAATTCTACAGCTCTCTGGATAGTTCATAGGTTTTCCAACCAAAGTCAGAAAAGCTACTATAAAAAAAATTCTTGGATTTTTTTAGACCAAGTCAGAAATCCTGTTAGAAAAATTCTAAAAGTAATTCTTAAAGGTTTTCCTATCAAAATCGGAAAGCCAGGAAAAAAAATTCTAAAAGTGCTATGTTCGCTCTTCAGACAGCCTTCTCTGGATAGCTACTAGGAAACATTCTAAAACAGTTGTATCCACTCTCTAAGTAATTCAAAAATCCTGTTGGAAAAAAATCTAAAAGAACTATGAAAAACTCTAAAAGAGCTGTGTTCACTCTCCAGAGATCTCCAGACAATTCAGTCTTGCTTTTGGCCTTTTAAGACAAGGTCTCTCTGTGCAGCCCTGGACTGGAATTTGCTACACAGCCCAGGCTGGTCTCACACTACCTGTGATCTTCCTGTTTCTGCCTCTCAGGTTCTGCAATCAGAGGTGAGGCCAGCACAATTGGCTTCTCCCCTTTTATTAATGTACTCCAATTTCAAGATGGTCCTACCATAGGCCAGACTTGTCATTTTTCTTGGAAATCTTTTCCTTTCTTTGTTCCAAATAATTTTTTTCTTTGATAAACCAGACAGAAGCCTGATAGTGACAAGAAAAAGAGCTAGAGCTCTCTCATATAGCAAGAGAAGCGAGTGAGGTAGTATTGTTCTGCATCTGCTGTAATACCAGACAGTGTGGAAGTTCTCAGCATTGCTGGTGCTTCGACTCTTTAATACAGGTCCTCATATTGTGGTGACCCCCCAACCATATACTTATCTTCACTGTCACTTTATAGTTAGAATGTTGCTACTGTTGTGAATCATAATGTAATTATGTGTGTTTTCTGATGGTCTTAGGTGACCCTGTGAAAGGGTTGTTTAACACCCACCCAGGGGGTCATGACCCATAGGTTGAAAACTGCTACAGAGACACTATACTTTCAAATTTTCCGTATAATCATACATTAATCCCCATTGCACCCATGGAAAACATATCTATGGAGATCAACTTACTTTAAATTGTGCTATAAAGTTGAGCTAACCACTAAAGCAGCAAAACTCTGGAACCTGGTAGTTGTCCTTGATACTAAATGAACCACATCTGTATTTGATAATAAGCTTGCTTGAAGAATTTCATCACAAGAAAAAGTTCTCAGAGAAAATAGAATGTCTCTTGGGTAAAACAAATTAAATAAAACTTCCCTCATCTAATTCAAAACAACAAATGCTAGTTTGCTCCAACTGCAGAACTTGAGAAGAAAGTGTGATGACAGAGAAGAAGAAATAATTGTTGGAGGAAGTCTGGTAATTGCTTTTATTGATGAGAGCCAGGGAGCAAGAAACAAGAGGACACTGAAGCTGCAACCCATGGGGGTACAGGTGGGTGGTCTTCTTGCATGGCTCAGAGACCAGAAGCCCTGACAGGGGAATCCACCTCACACATCTCCACACAGTGGGCAAGGCACAGGTTATTGGAGCCCTCTCTGACCTGAATGGCATATGAGGTACTGAAACCTCAGGGTGATCACCTCTAGCAAACAATGGGCCTATCTTTGGATATTACATGTTACCAGGTTGCAAAGGGGATGGCCCAGATCCTCTGCTTCCCTGAAGGCTATACAGCTGGTGTGCACATTCTTCCAGTCAAAGTGAACCAAATCTAATCTCTTGTTTTTTAAAATCTTTCCTTGTGAATTATATTTTTGAGATGTGCTTTTTACGTTATTATAAAATGTTGGAAATAAATAAAAACAGCACACACCAATGTTACCCAGATCCAAAGACTATGCAACATAAGAACTACGTGCAACCAGAGATGGTGCTGTGGTTTTGCAGCATTTCTATTATCTTGGAGTATGTTTCTTCATATAATCAAAATTTTCCAGTGGCCAAATTTTTACAACCTGATCAAAATTGTTCCAACTTAATCTTCACAGACTCAAGCCCTTTATCTCTCATTTGCCAATATTTAGAGATAAATACAATAACAACAACAACAACAACAACCCTCAGGCCTTTGTTTATCTGAATAAAACACAAATGTATAAAACATACTAAGACTCTAGCTACTAAACAAAAAATATGTGTCATCAAAGAAGGAAATAATTAAGCATGAAAAACTTTAAAGAAATGAAAAAAGATCAGACTTTCACTGTATAGGTGAATTATACAAGGTATTAAGACAGCATCATTTATCTAGTAGTACAAGTATAGAGGTTTTAAATATCATATTGTTTTATTTAGCCTTTGGGATATTGAAAACTCCTTCTACAAGATTATTATCTATGATTGCAGAAAAGGAAAACAAGTATGAGATATATGCTAATTATAGACATCCTCCATACTAAGTGAAATTGTGACAGTTTGGCCAGAGCTCTGGTAGAACAGCTAGAAAATGAGTTACCACAGACAGACCCTTCATCAGATTGGAGAAGAAAACCTCAAGAAATCCTAAAGGACAGTGAGTCCTCACTGGCTCACAGTGAACACAATGTGGCGGTAGATGACTGAGCAGTCCCATTACTATCATATATGTTTGTATGTTATTTAAAGGCTAGCACATTGTTCTGACCATCCTTGAGCATTTGTGAACTGAGATGTACTGATGCATGCGTGCTCACATGTGCTCACTCACGCATGCGAGCTCACTCATTCTCACTTGTACTAGCACGTGCTCTTGCATTTTGAGTTTTTAAAAATTACTTTTATTATTTTAGGTGTGTGGGATTTTTACTTGCGTGCATATCTGTGTACTACTTATGTGACTGGTGCCCACAGAGGCCAGAAAAGGGAGTTAAATCCTCTAGAAATGGGATTACAAGCATCTGTGAGCACTGTGTGGGTGCTGGGAATTGAACCCGGAGCCTTTATAAGAGAAGCCAGAGCTCTTAACTGCTTAGCCATTTCCCCAGGACTTCTTTGTCTGGTTTTATAGAGTCATTATTATGTTTGCCCAACTGTTATATTATCTAGTGTCTGATTCTTTATCTGGCTTTGCCACTCATGGTCAGCATGTCTACACAAGGAAATGTAGTCCAGTTTAAATAAAGAGTTGTTAAATAAAAACAAAATAAAGGTTTCTACTTGATGAAAAAGTAGTACTGCTTGAAGGTTTTTGAGGCCTAGAAATGGAAGCAGAGAGCATTTCCTTAAGAGTACTAGGCTAGAACACTGATGACTGAGTGGCTCTAACCTCCACCCAGTCAGCGGTCAAAGGCCCCAGAAGACTGACTAGCAGAGCACGGCCTCTTTCAATTCTCCTTCCTTGCAGAAAGCCAGAACAACAGTGAGGGCCTTAGGCTCATCTCACACAGGGACTTCTACAATGGTGTTACTGTCAATCAGAAGATCCTGAAGTTACTCAGCTATAGAATTAAACCTCGATTCTACAGAAAACACCATTGCAAAAGAGAATGTGGGGGCTCTAACAAGTGCACCTGAATTAAGAATCCACTTGTTAAAGAAACTAAGGGCTGGTGAGATGGCTCAGCAGGTAAGAGCACCGACTACTCTTCCGAAGGTCCTGAGTTCAAATCCCAGCAACCACATGGTGGCTCACAACCACCTGTAGTGAGATCTGGCACCCTCTTCTGGTGTGTCTGAAGATAGCTACAGTGTACTTATTTATAATAATAAATAAATCTTAAAAAAAAAAGAAACTAAAAATTGTCCTTTTAAAGAAGACTGAGGAAACGATGAGGTGGCAATCAGGAATTTGTCTCCTAGTCTAAGAAAATTAATTCATTAGATATTTTAATTTAAAAAATCTAATTTAATGGGTCTTTTTAAATGTATGTCTGCGCACCATGCATATGCAATCCCTATTGAGGCCAGAAGAGGGCATCGGACCCCTGGCACTGAGATTGCAAGTGGTTGTGAGCAGCTGTGGAGGCTGGGAATCGGGTGTGGTCCTTCAGACCAGCAGCTAGTGCTCTTAACCAATGAGCTATCTTTCCAGCTACCTGATTAGACATGATAAAACGTCAAATGCTAACAATATTTACTTCAAGACCAGTATGGTGGTGCGTGCATGCAATCCTAACACCCAGGAGAATCATGAATTTGAGCCCAAAATGGGCTACATCTGATTTTTTCCCCCTCTTTACTTCGAACCACAGTGGATTTTACAATAGCTCATCCTCATTAATAGTATAATAACCAAAGCAAATTATGTTAAACAGAGTTTAGATTACCAATATTTTGAGCATCTGGAGAAAATTTGGGTTTCTTCCACTGAACTCAAACACAGCTATTTTAGTAAGTGTAAAAAAATGATAATCACTGTCAAATTTTAAATAAGCAGACAAAAATGTACACTCCTTTAATCAAATCTATAAGTAAATATACTTATGTTGTGACATTCCAAATTATTTTTTGAAACTATTAAAAATAAAAAAAAAAGAAAGTGAGAGGCTTTAGAACATTTAATGTTAAAACTCAGTAAGAAAATTCTAGAATCAAGTTCAAAAAAAAGTAAAGCAAGATATTTAGCAAATACCTACTATATACCATGTGTTGTGCTAAGCAATAAATGGCATACACTACCATGCACATAGCACCTGCAGCCCCCCCAGGAGCCTTCCCAGCCCAATGTGGTCACTGGAAACTTAGAATGTCTAAGAAAACATTGTCAAAGATAATGGAAGCACTGAGAAAATTTGATCCACAAGCAAAAGGTCTTTCTTTTCTTCTTCTTCTTCTCCTTTTTTTTTAAATGTTTGGTTCACTTACACAAGAAAAGTCAGACCAGCAACTTTATAATCATCAAGGAAGCAGAGATATTGACCAGCTGTTCTCCAAGTCCAGGAGGGCTAGAGTAAAGGATGTGGGCTCTGAACATGAGAACGTGAGGCTAAAGAGAGGAGAAAGGGAACTCTGTGGGGAGGTTGTAAAAAATCTTCTGTGAGTGCAGCTCTAACTTTTATACAGGGAAGCTAAATCATAGTTCTCAGGCAAAGACACGGACTCTGGAGGACTATGGAAAATCTGCAGAAACCATGCTTGATTCCGGACAGCAGCTACGCAAAGTCCAGTAGCTCTGGGGTGGTATTGCTGCGTCAAGGGGACATCCCGCCAGAGTAAGGGAAGGAAGCCTCAGTGGGATCAGTGACATCACCTCCTACCAAGGCGATGCCCTGCTCTGGGCACATCTGCTGAGGTCTGCACTGTGTCACTCTGTGCTTTCCATTACCACTGCAACTGATTTTGAATGTAAAAAGCTCCTGTTTGGTTTGGGATAAGACAGAGGAAACACATACTGCTTAGCCTCTCCCTCTGAATGTGGTCACAAATCAGACAGCAGCACTCAGGGAAGTAAAATCAGTAGGTAGATCTGGGACAAAATTCAGAGTTCAAAGTAATTGCTAAAGCAAAAGTGGCCCTCCACCAAAAAGTTAGTAAATAAATAATATATAATGTCTGTGATCAGCAAATATCATGTGTTTTTCAATGAGGACAGAAGCAGTCCAACTGAGATTTCCTTTCATCTCAGGCTCTAACTCAGTTTAGCACAGCATAACTGGTTCTATTTTTATTTTTAAAATTTCAGTATTTTGGGCTTTTGTTTTCTTTTTATTTTGAGACAGAATTTTCATGTGGGCTGGACTAACCTCAAGCTTTCTATGCAGCTAAGACCTTGAGCCCCTGACCCTCCCTCCTGCTTTCCATTCCTAAGTGCTAAGATTACAGATGAACATCCACAGGCAGGATACTGTGCTGGGGATTAAGACCCAAGCAGTGTGCAAGCATTTTACCAACTGAGCCAGGCTATGAGTTAAAAAAAAAAAAAAAAAAAAAACCTGTTGCATGGAGGTGACTTATCTTGATTATATATATTTCAGGGCCAAACTTAGCACATAAGAGGCTACAGGTCTGAGTCCTATTAAAGCAAAACACAAGAAAACAAAACATGCTACTAACCATTTAGAAAACTCCTTTGCATAACCCTGACAGTCTTGGTTCTACCTCGGTTATATCTACCTCGGTTATATTACTCTGGTACACAAAAGGTAACTTACAATGGGATGTAGACCTAAATGTAAAACAGAAAACTATACACCTTTTAAGAGAAAATTGGAGATATCTGGAGTTAGACAAGAAGTTCTTGTAAATGTCACCAAAAGAAGAATCTATTTTTAAAAATTAATACATTTGACTTGATTTCATCAAAATTTTAAACTTTTGCTTTCTCAGAGGCACTGTTAAGACTTGGCAGTTGAAGGCCCTTGACTTCCAACGATGTGAGTCTGAAGAACTGAGTTTGATTCCTGAAACCTAGGAGGAGGTGGAGCAGAGAACTTGCTCTACAAAGCTGTTTACACACACACACACACACACACACACACACACACAGTGGAGGCTAGCAGCCACAGGGGGGAGATGGAGGGAAAGTTTGAAGGGGAGAGAGAGTAGGAGAAAATGTCTTTAAATCACATATCCCACAAAAAGCTTGGTATCTACAATATAAAAAGACTCCTAATCTCAAGGAAATGAATCTTTATATTAATGTAAAAACCTGCATTGGAAATGCTTATAGAAATTTTATCTACAATTTCTAAAAACTGAAATGATAAATATCATTTAATTATGCTCCAATATAGAGCAAACTTTTGATACTCATAACAATCTGGACTAATTGTAAAGGCATTCTGTTGAAGAAAAGCCAGTTTCAAAAGGTCACATGCTTTATGAAATTCTTAAAAAGATAACAATATTGAAAGAGAAAAAATAATGAATGCCAAATGTTAGGGGTGGGGACAAGAGAGGAACACAGACAAGGATATATGGAGCATAAGGAAACAAGGTTCCAGGGATGGAACTGTCCCATGTCCTGATTGTGTTGGTGGTGATTACATAAATCAACACATGTTGCAAGAATTCCCTCACTGGGAGACGGAAACCTCCTCCCCTCCTTATACAGTACCAGTAACAAACCAAGGCTTGTCTCCACCAAAGTCCCACTTCGTAAACACACGAGTTATCGAACTACTTAGCAAGCATCGTAAAGGGGTTATTTAAAGAAACGTGAGTGAGTCTAGAGCAGCCATACCACCGAAGTATCATACCAGCATGGGTGATGACATCTCCATAGACACATGAATGGGAGCTCCATCCCCAGTTAACCCTTCACAGTTTAGAAAGGAACTATAACAAGCAATATCGCCATTCTCAGGGTTCTCTCACAAGTAGTCATAGACGGTACGCTGAAGACTGGCTCTTATGTTTATATAGAATATGTCTTAAAATCACTCAACTTTATACTCCCCTTAGAAAAAGGATGTATTCGTTATATAATGTTTTTTAAAAGCTATACAACAGCATCAGTGCTGGTACCCATCATCTTTCTTCTTGACTTCAATCATCACTTCAAGACTTGCTGAGGCAGACACTAACAGAGTACAAGGAAATCAATGTGTCCTTTTCTTTCAACACTTCTGTGCTGCAGATGACTTTAGACCCTGAGTACTGCTGTTATAGAACATTCACAGAATGATACCTTCAGGTTCTGTGAGGACAGAGAGGTCATTTTATCCAGTCTTAGTGATACCCCACCCTTTCTGGATACTAGGAAGCTATGTAAGCAGGCAATTCAAGCTAAGTTCTAGCTCAACACAAATATGTACAAGCATGTTCCGCCAGGATACGCCAAGAAAGGGTCTGGTGCTGTCTCATGGCCACATCTTCCATATTTTAAAGGCAGGGGGAAAAAAACCAGAACACTGTCTTTCACTATATATCCAATAGCATATTTCTGCTTTGGCAATTAACACCTACTCTTAGATAAAGTAGTACTGACTGACCACAGTGATCATAGACAGTGAAACACTGTCCTAAGAGCCATACTAGACAGTATTGGTTGACTTAGAAAAAATAACACTAGAGAAGAAAGCACGCCAGTACTATATCAACAGATTTATGCTAAATATCAACATCTTCTATTTATTCCCAGGTTCATTATCATGTATTCACACATCTTTATTGATTGATTGATTGACTGATTTAAGTCTTATTGTATTATGATGAGAAAAGATACATAGTTTCAATTTATCTGAATTTGTTAACAGTTAAAAACATATTTTAAGTAAATAGAATTACATCAAATTATTCTTTCCCTTTTGTCCTCCAACTCCTCCCAGAGACCCCCCACTCTATACCCGCCATACTTTTTAGGATTTTTTTAATCATAGTCTTTAAAATTTATAAAATATTATAACTGTAAAAATGAGTATTATAAAAGTTGTTTGATATAATACAACAGTCAAATGAACAGTCTTATGAAATGAAGATGCTTATCTACAGCAATACTGAAAATACATACGTATTTCTCAAAACTCCAAAATATTAACTGTATATTTTAAAATAATACATCACTATTAGATTTTTTAAAATGAACATAAAGATATTTTGTTTGTTTGTTTGTTTGTTTTGTTTTTAGTAGAACTTAAAATCTTGGCTCATACTGTGGTACAAACCTAAAATAAGAACAATTTTTAGACATTGGAGTTCATTGTAATACGGTTTTATTTCAATGACCCTCACATCACCAAAGGATTTTACCTTCACAGTAGCTAAGCTGAGTTGACAGTTCTGCTGCACCAAGAAATGAATTGTAGGCACGATTTTTGGATACAGACTTCCTGCTATGGTCAAAGCTATTTGACTTGAGTGATTGTCATCATTCTCAGCCCACAGGGAACAGGTTATATGAAATAGTGTGTGTATTACGATGGTCTATTCGTGAAGGCATTCACCAACTGTTACAGTGAACAATGGTTCTGCTTGGAGGGTGGCACAGACATTAGGTGAGGGTAAGAATCTGGTTCACTGGCTG